>NC_052486.1:3398571-3439889 GCF_009730915.1 Dioscorea cayenensis subsp. rotundata | reverse complement strand
GTTATAAAACATAGATATGGGTTTACATATCTTAACTCCGAGATATAGTAGTGTCTTTCAAGCACATCATTTCACAAGAAATATGAGCCATAGCTCTATATTCTGCTTCTACATACCCTTGATGTGGCAAGCACTATATTCTTCTTGCTTTGCCAAGTTACTAAATTGCTTCCAATGAAGATATAATATCCATTGGTAGACATCCTAACAATTTTTGACCTTGTATAATTAGCATCAGAAAAAGCTTTGACCCTCAAATGTCCATTTTTCTTATATACTAATTTTTTTCTTAGGAGTTCCATTGATATACTTGAGCTATCTCAAGTAGCTTCCGAATGATGCAACCTTGGTTTCTCCATGAAATAACTAAGTAGATTAATTGTAAAGGTTATATCTAGTCTAGTAATAATTATATATATATATATATATATAAAGTATTCTAATTAACCTTGGATACTTAATCCTGCCTTCTAAGTAATCTCCTTCTTCAAACCACAGTTGAGGGTTTTGCTCTGTAGGAGTAGCAACTAGTTTAGCACCTAATAGCCTTGTTTTTTTACAACATGTACAGTGTGTACTTCCATTGTAATAATACTATGCCTTTTTTGCTATAAGCAACTACAATCCCAAGAAAGTAACTTGGTCAACCCATGTCCTTGGTCCAAAATTCATCTTGAGATGTTCTTTTGTTTATTCAGTTCTTATCATATTACTACGAGAAATAGGTACATCATCAACATATACAGCTACAACAACTAGCCCTTTGGATGTATATTTCATGAATACTAAGTGATCTACTAGACCTCTAAAGTCAAAATCTAACATAATCTGACTAAACTTCTTAAATCAGGCTAGGAGACTTCATATAAGCCCATAAATCATCTTTTTAATTAACACAGCTTCGCCCTCTAAGCAACAAAACTAGGGGATTGCTCCATAAATACATCCTCAACGAAATCTCCATATAACAATACATCTCTTACATCAAGTTGATACACGAGCCATCCAAAATTTGTTGCAATTGAGAAAATAACCTGAATGGATTTAAGACGAGCAATTGGTGAGAAAGTCACAAAATAGTCTACCCCATAGGTTTGAGTAAAAGCCTTAATTATAATATAGGCATTATACCAAGCAATGGAGCCATCTGGATTATATTTAACTGTAAAAGCCCATTAGCATGTAACTATGTCGCATTAAGAGGAAGGGAGACCATCTCCCAAGTATCTTATGAAATAAGAGCACTCATCTCCTCATCAATCATGCTTTTTCAATTAGGATCCTTTAATGCCTTAGTACATGTCTTAGGAACAGAAACAGAGGACAGAGGCAAGGCAAATGTGCTATAGGTAGAGCTAAGACGATCATAAGCAACAAACTAAACTATAGGGTAAGTAGTGCAAGTGTGTTTGCCTTTGCGAAGAGAAATGGCAAGTCAAGATATCCATCTCAGTTTGATGAAGTAGCAGCGGTAGGTGTAGGAGATATTGAAAGTGGCTTGGAACGTCTAGTATAAACATTGCGAGGTTGGGATGAGTTAGATAATGGTTTTGGGGGAGATGGAAGAACAAGAAGAGGCAGAGGAGAAGGTGGTGAAGTGGAAGAGACATCATAATAATGAGTTGTGGTCTTAAAGAAGGTAGCATCAGTATAAATAAATCAGCGACCGGTAAGGGGATCATAACAATGATACCCTTTTTGAGAGTGAGAGTACCTAAGGAAAATGTATTGAACAACTTTAGGAGACAATTTTTCAGACTGATGACCCAAGTTATGGACAAAACAAATACAACCAAACACCCAAGGGATAAGTAGGATCAAAAGGATCTTTAACACGGCAGAGACATGAAAAGGGGAAATACCACTATGAACCATTAATGGTATTCGGCTAATGAGATAGCAAGTAGTAAGAATTGCATTACTCCAATATGACTTCGGATCTTTCATATAATAAAGAAGAGTTCAAGACAAATTAAGAAGATATCGGTTCTTACATTTTACCACCCCATTCTATTGAGGAGTATAAGCATAAGAATTTTGATGAGTAATTCCCATAGAATCACCAAAAACAATAATGCCACAAGAAATATATTCTAATGCATTATCAATGTGAAGAATTAAAATAGTAGAATCAAACTTTTTACTTCATGAAAAAATGATTTGAATACTGAGAAGACCTCAAAGCAATCTTTGAGAAGATAAACCCAAGTCATGCAACTGTAATCATTAATAAAAGACAAGATATATTGAAACCCAAACAAAAAATGATGTAATAAGGATCTTAAATATCTAAATGAATCAAGTCAAATGGAGATAAACTCCATTTTTTTAATACAAGAAGGAAAGGTCGGTTGATGATGCTTACCCAATTGGCAGCAGTCACATTCTTCAACAAGTACAAACTCAGCCTTAAATATAAAAGGAACTATATTTTTTAGGCAGTGTAAACCTAAATAACCAAGATGATAATACTAGTAGTATATTCGAGCTAAGCCGAGCCGAGCTTTCATGTGTTCAGGCTCGTCTTGTGACTAAAAGGAAGAGATTGAGCTCGGCACGTAGCTCGAATCAAGCCTAATATATTGTTTGAGCTCGGCTCGCTTGAGGAATTATTGAACCTGAGCTTGTTTATTGGCTCGTTCTAGCTTGGGTTCATTTAAATACTCGTTTATACGCTTGTTTGAGCTCGAGTTCATTAAATGCTTGTTTAAAAGCTTGTTTGAAGCTCATTTGAAGCTCATTTAGGAAGCTCATTTATAAAGCTCATTGATAAAGAATAGAACCTTTACATTTACAAATATTATACCTATGCAATTTTTACATTAAAATAAATCATCAATTGCAATCAAGAAACTAAAAATATGAAATAACAAATTCAAACATAATCTTGAGATAAACAACAACATATTATCCAATACAAGTCATGAAGCGACAACAACAAAAGTATCATTTGTCTATATTGAAATAACAAGCATTTTGTCCATAATCAAATAAGAACAAAGCATAAGAACACTTGAGCCTTCCTTCTAAGCAAACTCCTCAAACTCCAAACAAACTCACAAGTCCAAGCATATTGACAAAAGCATAATTACTTAAAAACAAAAGGCAAAAATAGTGTTATTCACAATTCCAAAATGTAAAATTAAAAACAAAATGTAGTTCTCTTACTAATATTGATTACTAATTTTCTTCTTGTCAAAGATGGCTTCATTTCAAAGGAAATTCAAGGACTTCCTTCTTTTTATACAAAATGCAAAAAACATTATAAATGGTCTTACATATAATTAACTTGAAAAATAGAAAAACATAAATTATTTTTACTTACTATTGCTTTTCTTTGAATCCCATAATAAGCTCTCAACCAATCTCCACCACACATTAATGCTTCAACAATAGCCAGTGCTAATGAAGCACGATGTGACTCAATAACTCTTTTGGCTATACTAAAAGCCGACTTAGAAGGTATTGTTGTTATTGGTATGGATAGAAATCACAAGCCATCTTTGACAAAACCCGAAACTTTAAATAATTAGCTTTCCACCACTCCAAGATATCAAATGGAGGATCAATGCTCTCATTGTGCATGTGAACACCTTCTTCTAAGTACACATCTAATTTTGACTTTACCAATTGAAAAGAACCCACATTTCTAATGAAATTATCAAATTTAGCCCTTTCTCTAGATCCACCAACACTAAGACTGGATGAAGAGGAAGATGTAAGAGCAGAAAGTTGATTTGGGCTTCTATGTCATTCTTGCCCTTGAAAGCTTCCACATACTCATTATAAAGCTTGTAAAGTGATGATCAAACAAAAATCATCCTGTTTGGAACATCCTCCACTGAATAGAAAAAAAAGGGAAAGCCCATTCAATTAAAACCATCTTATTCCTTGGATCTAAAATAGCTACAATTGATATCAACAAATTATTATCCCCCCAATATTAACCAAACTTTCTAATCATTCTTGCTACCATTTGCCTCATAAAATCATCACCACCTTCCACATTTCTAGGCAAAGCTTTCTTCACAATGGTGAGTTCAAGGAGAAACAAATTTGAAGTAGGATACTCAAAACCTAAAATGACATTTGTAACATAATGAAATTCTTCAATAAATGTGTAAACAGTTTGGACTTTACTCTAATCTTCCTTGGATGGCAAGTAATGGTAGTTTGAATCTCTTAGTTGATATCTAGAAAATACATCCTTCAAATCTAAAGCAGCTTGAAGCATGTAATATGTACCATTCCATCTTGTGCAAACATCAAGAATGAGCTTCTTATTTGACATATTCAATTGCTTAACAATGTCGCTAAACATAGTAAGACGATACGCACTTTTACTAATATGCTTCACACTTTCATGCATATTGTAAACTATATCACTAATTTCACCAAGCCCATCTTGAACCAAGAGATTTAAAATATGTGCACAACACCTCACATGAAATAATTTTCCATCAAGTACAAGTGCATTTTGATTGCTCAAATTCAAATTATCTTTCAACAAATTCATAGCAAGATCATTATAACTAGCATTATCAACTGACACACTCATCAACTTTTTTTCAAGACCCCAATCAGCTATATATCTTGCTAACTCATCATAAATAACAAATTAGTGTGTGGAGGGATAATAGAATGAAAGCATAACATACGTTTTTGTAATTTCCAATCAAAATCCACAAAATGACAAGTAACAACCATATACACTACATCTTGCATCGCAGATGTCCACAAATCAGCAGTGATACTAACTCGATCAACTTCTTTTAACAATGAAGATACTCTTTTTTCTCAATGTCATATGCAAATATACAATTTTTTTTAAAGTCTCTATTTATTCTTTCCCAATTAGGGGTAACAATTCTCATAAAATGATTAAAAACTTCATTCTCAGCAAATGAAAATGTTAAATCATGTACTAAGAGCATATGAGAATAAACTTGCCGCACCTTTGCTTGGTCATATTTCCAGGTTTGAATTACATTCACACTTTTAGATTTTGCCAAATTTGTTGAGTTAGTCAGCTGCTTTTGTCCCTTCAATACCAATTGTTGTCTCATGCATACTTTCAAATATCGAATAAATTGAGTTGTTGCACTCGACTTCAATGGACCAAGTTGATGCCTACAATGAATACACTCTGCCTTCTTTGTTCCATCTAAGAGTAACTTCTTTGAATTCATTAACTTCAACACTATTAGCCTCATTAATAGCATCATTGAAATTTCCCAAACTTCCAATGTGACTAACATTAGCAGATGCTTCATCAATTGATGCAAGAGTAGACAAACTGCAAAAAATCTAAAATCAAAATGATAGATGAAAAAAGAGATGTGAAATAAGAAGAGGATGAAGAATGTAGACTTACCTTTTCTTTTTTTTTCTAATGAGAATCTCATTAGTGCACTCTGAAGCAAAAGCAAGCTGGGGATAAAGGCTAGGCGGCGATGAAGAACACAGAAGTAGGATGGTTATGGGTGGGTGGTGTGGTAGTAGCTTAGGATGAAAAGGGATAAGAAAGAATGATATGCTTTTAGGGTTAGTTCTATTTTTTATATTTTTTTGGGTTTTTTTAAACAAATTAAAAATTCCCATATCGGCCTGAGTCTTAAATAAAATTTCCTCATAGGGCTTGTGCTAAGGTGCTCAGGTCCTCGGACTCCCGTATGTGACATGGTCATGAATCATAAGGGCGTATGCATCATACTCCACAAAATACGTTAGTCATATCTCGTTTAAATAATCTTTAATAATATAATAATATCCCATACAAATGTCAATTATTATTATTATTATTATTATTATTATTATTATTATTATTATTATTATTATTATTATTATCCATCATGTATATGATCTATTTGTTAATCCACTATATTCAATGTCTACAAAAACTAATTTATTTATAACTATATGGGTCCTTTTGATATGCAAAGAAGATCAATACAAAAGCATAACACAGTACAAATGGGTATGGAATATCACAATTGTTTGTACTGTTGGCGCTTCTTAAACATTCTCAACATCCAATCATTTTCTTTCATATCATATTTAGCAAGTAATTCATTCCACTTTTTTTTCAAAATCTTCAGTGGTTTCAGGAAACTTGACATAATAAGATAGATGTTTGCCAAACTTGGATCCCCTTTTGAATAGTCTACTTAAGTGTCTACTTTCGGATGAAATCCCTTCATTGCTTGCAACCAATTCTTAAGTACCCAAATAAACTAATATTCTGTTTCATCTAAAACCAGTACTTACCCAAATAATACAGTTTGTAGATGATGATTAACCCCTACAATCCGAACAAACAACATTCCATATTTATTTGTTCCATAAGTTGGATCCAAGCAGACTACATCTCCAAAGTAGCTATGATCCATTCTACACCTTACATCACTCCAAAATATACTTATTAATTTTGCATCCCCATTTAGTTGGATTGCATAAAAAAAGTGAGGGTTCTTTATTTGCATTGAATTCATGTAATCTAACAATCTTTGTAAATCTCCAATAGAAATTTCTATTTTGCCTAATGCTCATATAATTTCTTGCATCTAGCTCTATGAATCCAACATTTCGACTTCCTTGAGATTCTTTTGAATAATACTTCATCATAAGATTAGTTCTGCTGCCTGATTGGCTCATTTTATCAATCAACCCACTTTGACTTTCATCAATTTTTCTATGTGATGGCAAAAGATGGCATTTTCTTGAAGTTGCTAATATATGATTGTGCTTCTCAACAAACATGGAAAAAACCCATGATCCATCTATGCTTTTATTTACCAAAAGTCTAGCGTTGCGACTGCAATGTGTTTCACCCCGATGTCTCTTCTTGTTGGCTTCATTCTTCTTAAATATTTCTTCTTTATAACCTTCTTTAGAGCAATACAAGCGCTGGCCAATAATACTACCATCTTTCTCAAATTTTCTTATTGCTCCTTTTCTAACACTGAACCCTTTTTTGTATGCATAGAGATTATAGAATTCACAAGCCTCATCCACAGAATCAAACACCATGCCAACATATGGTTTGAGAGAAATTTCTTCTTGATAATTAGTAATATATTCATTGTTATCTTCTCCTTGGTCTTCATTTTGTTCTTGGACTTCATTTTCTGCCAAAGGTTGATCTTCATTTTCTTTCTCTAACTCAAATTCACTTGCATTATATATATTTGCTCATCAATTTCCTATACTTCTATACCCAAATTGTGTATCTCATTGATATTTGCCATTCTCTACATATATATATATATATATATATATATATATATATATATATATATATATATATATATATATATCTCAATAACAACACTAGGACTATTAATTGCTTTATTATATATGTAACAACGAGTGTATATGACCTTGGCAATTGATAGTAAACAAAGTAAACAACACATTTAAAAAATAATTCATACACAAGCTGCATGTATGAATCTTAGGTTATCACATTACTATGAAAAAAATCCCAATTTACAAAATTTGGGCTTTTTTTTAAATATTATAAAAAAAATATTTAATAAATTACGCATGTTTAGGATTATTTACAAAAATACGCACGTTTGGGGAAAACGGGAAAACTTTCAACATTTTCAACATTTTTAATTTTTTTTTAAATATAGAAAACGGGAGAGTTTCTCACGTTTTCTTTTTTTTTAATTAAAAAATTTTGAAAACGGGAGAAATTCTTCCGTTTTCTTGATTTTTGTAATTTTTTTAATAAAAAAAAAATGAAAACGGGAGATTATCTCCCGTTTTGCCAATTTTTTTTTTAAAACTTAACAGTTGCATGCAGCTAGCTGCATAGTTAAGTTTTTAAGATATTCTTTTTTATATAATTAATTTTTTAACTAAAAAATAATTGTTGATATATATATTTTAATGTTTTATTTTTAAAAAAAAAACTACGAATCCCAAAAAATACTAGAAATGAAATGGTCAAAGTTGCACCGGTAATTAATTAGTACAAAATAGGATGGTCAAACCTGCAATGGTAAGCACTTAGTACAAAGTAAGACCGTCAAACCTGCACCGGTCAGTAATTAGCACAAAGTAAGATGGTCAAACCTGCACTAGTTAGTAATTACCACAAAGTAAGACGGTGAAAAATGCACTGGCCATTACTTAGCACAAAGTAGGTCGGTTAAACCTACACCGGTCAGTAATTAGTACAAAGTAGGTCTGTCAAACTTGCACCGGTCAGTAATTAGTACAAAGTAGGATGATCAAACCTGCACCGGTTAGTAATTACCACAAAGTAGGACGGTGAAATGTGCACTGGTCAGTACTTAGCACAAAGTAGGATGGTCAAACCTGCACCGGTCAATACTTAGTACAAAATAGGTTTGTCAAACCTGTACCGGTCAGTAATTAGTATAAAGTAGGCCGGTCAAACTTGCACCGGTCAGTAATTGATACAAAGTAGTTTGGTTAAACTTGTATCGGTAATTAATTAGGATAAAGTAGGACGGTCAAATCTACACCGGTCAGTAATTAGCACAAAGTACGTCGGTCAAACCTGCACAGGTCATTAATTAGTTAAAAGTAGGTTGGTCAAACCTGCACCAATCAGTAATTAGCACAAAGTAGTACGGTCAAACTTGCACCTGTCAGTAATTAGTACAAAATAGGTCGGTCAAACCTGCACCAACTAGTAATTAACACAAAGTAAGACGGTCAAACCTGCACCGGTCAGTACTTAGCACAAAGTAGGTCGATAACACTTGCACCGATCAGTAATTAGTACAAAGTAGGTCAGTCAAACCTCCACCAGTCAGTAATTTAGACAAGTCAAACTTGCATCGGTAATTAATTAGGACAAAGTAGGACAGTCAAACCTGTACCATTTAGTAATTAGTACAAAGTAGATCGGTCAAAGCTGCACTGGTCAGTGATTAGCACAAAGTACGTCGGTCAAACCTGCACCACTCAGTGATTAGCACAAAGTAGGACGGTCAAACCTACACCGGTCAGTACTTAGCACAAAGTAGGTCGGTCAAACCTGCACCACTCAGTTATTAGGACGGTCAAACCTGCAATGTTCATAAATGAAATTTTCAAAATTCAAGCTCTTTATATAAACCAACATTAGTAGCCAATTTTCACGCTTGCACACTATTTACTCTCTTTCAACTCACTTACCAGTACTTCTTCTTCTTGTCTTCAATAATGGCAGAGACTTCACTTGTATTGGTTAACTACAATGGTTCAATCACTGCTAGTAAAGACACAATTATATTTTCGTCGAAGGATTAATCATATTTTTATGTTGAAGATGACATCTCTTATGAAAATTTAAAGAGATCCATTGAAGAAAGCATTGAGACTGCAGACAACCAAGGAGTTTCACGTATCAAATACCGGCTCCCAATTTCTTCTAGATCCGGTAAGATTTTCTATCGGTCACTCAAATTGCGTAATGATCGAGATATTCGGATGATGTTCGACTGCCACAAAAGAAATCCAGATATTGGCATTATTGAATTATACGTAGAGTTTAGCGCTGCAACTTTTGAGGGTGCTCCTTCCCAACAACAAACCGCCCCAGATGACCAAGTTCAACGCAATATGAGATGGGAGAGGATTTCATCACCATGCCAAGTTAATGAACCTAAAAGGCTCTTTACAGAGTGGAGGGCACAAGATGATCCACCATTCAATATTTATTTTACTAATTCACAACATCTACAAGGCGGAACAAGTTCTTTTCATGATACTCATGAAACCAAATTTGGTCAGTATGGGTGATCCAGTGGAGACAATGAGGATGACGATGGTGACAGCTTTGGGGAGGACACTGAAGTAAGTGTTGATGACATTCAGTTTAAAGAATGCGATCTCGAAGACGTTCCAAGCCCGACCATAATTTCACGATGTCACCAATGGAGCCTCCAGCACATATACGGACCCTTGATTTGGAAGTAATGTCCGCACAAGAATTCCAGAAGTACCCTTTATTGTATGCCGACACATTAAGCGGAGCAATGACAAATGGAGATCTGCATGTAGGTATGAGGTTTTGAAGCAAAGATGATACTATAACCGTAATTAAGCATTACTGATTACTTAAATATGTCGAATACAAAGTTATCAAGTCCGATCCGGCTCGATACTCCGGTAAATGCAAGTCATATGGCGATGGGTGCAATTGGAGGGTTCACGCATCCTACAGCAAGCGGCGACAACTTTGGAAAATTACAAAGTACACTGGCCTCACACGTGTGCATCAGCAATGATCTCGGAGGATCATTCGAAGCTGGATTCAAACATGATTTGTCGCCAAATACAAGCACTAGTCCAATAGCAACCAGGCATCAATATATCGGTTTTAATAGTAGAGATCAAAAATTGATACGGATACACACCGATATATAGAAAAGTATGGACAGCTAAGCAAAAAACGGTTGAAGCAGGATTTGGCAATTGGGAGGAGTCTTACAACGAATTACCAAGATGGCTATCAGCGTTGCAATAGTTTGTTCCTGGGATAAAAGTTGATCTTAAGACCCATTCGGCATACGATGGACCTTACCTGATATGTGATACTTGAATCTTTCATAGAGTTTTCTGGAGCTTCCCCTCGTGCGTGGAGGCTTTCAAATATTGCAAACCGGTCATCCAGTAGATGGCACCCATATTTATGGCAAATACAAAGGCACTTTGTTGTTGGCGATCGCACAAGATAGTAATAAAAATATCCTGCTTATTGGTTTTGCCATCATGGAATGAGAAACGTTGGGTGCATAGATTTTCTTCTTGTGCAACTTACATTCCAATGTAACTCCACAACAAGGAATATGCTTCATATCCGATCAACATGAATCTATCAAATCAACTTTTAGATCACTTGCCCGTCAGATGAGTGCTCCCCGTGAGTACCATGTTTACTGCATCAGACATATCTCGGCCAATTTCATGCGTCATTTCAGAAACGAAGAAATGCAACGGATAGTTGTTAATATTGGCAAGTTACAAGATTTTATTTTTTTTTTTAAATCTAACTCTTACATTGTTGTTAATTATTGAAGTTATCTTAACTTTTTAAGTTCATTGTTGTAGGTTATTCGAAAACCATTCAAGATTTTAACTACTGGTACAGTTTACTACGGGACAACGATGCAGAGGCGACGAGATGGTTGGATAATATACCGCGGGAGAAGTGGGCTTAAGCGTTCGATAAAGAAGAGAGAATGTATGGTCACATGACAACCAACCTCGTAGAATGCGTTAATTCAGTGCTTAAGGGAACAAGAAACCTTCCCATAATAGCTATGGTTAAATCAACGTACTTCTGACTTGCTGAGTTATTTGTGAGGAAAGGTGTACATGCGCAAGCTCAGATCTCATCAGGCCTTATCTTCTCAGAATCACTAATGAAGGCAATCCAAGAAAATCAACAAGCAGCATCCATTATTTGCGTTCGTCAATTCAACCGTGAAGAGAAGTCATTCATGGTGGATGAGATGTCACCCCCGCAATGTGGGCAACAAGCTAGCAGTTTTCGCATCAACCTAAGATCGCATTGATGCGACTGTGGTGCTTTTCAGACGCTACATTTTCTATATCGCCATGTCCTTGCAGCATGCTCGCATATTCATCTACATGGGAGGAATATGTTGACAACATGTATAGGCTTCAAACAGTTTTTAATGTATATCGTAAAGAGTTTGAGCCAGTATCAAATGAGGGATATTGGAACCCTTATAATGGTCCACGTCTACGTCCTGATATTACGATGAGAAGACTGATGAAAGGATGACCAAAATCTACAAGGATTCACAACGAGATGGATATTAGGGAAAGTGTCCAGTGAAAATATTGTGGTTTATGTTGCAACGAAGGACATAGTCGCCGAAATTGTCCCAAAATTACCGGTTCAAGTAGCCAGTCGTAATGTACTCTAAATGTCTTCTTTGTTGTAATATTTTTATGATGTAAGCTTTCCATATATTTATATTTATAACATGCAATGACTTATCATTAAAGGCTTTTGTTAAAGCATATGAAGAAAAAACAAATGCAAAAAAAAAAAAGTAAATTTAAAAAAATACACAACATAGAACACCAAACAAAAAAAATACTACAGATGGTTCTGCGCACACAATAAAAAAAACAACAACTAATGCAAAAGTCTACTCTACCGTCTACACTGCCACCTCTCAGTAAAATATTGAGGTGGATGGATATCTCTGTCAAGCAGTCCCCGTGGCCTAGGTCTTTGTGCTTGCTTGGTTGGCGGGTCATCTTCAGATGATTCATCTGAATCGTGTATTACTGAGGCTGGAGTGTTCAGGTTCACAACAAAGTACGAAGGGTTTGGAGGTGATTCCTAGTCTTGTTGCCGAAATGAAGTTAAACGACTAGATTGTCCGTGTTCCATAGGTGGATGAGGTTGATGCTAAAATAAATTCCGCACAAAGTCCATCCTGAAATCAACCGAGTATCTACCAGGCTCAACTAGAGGAAATCTATAGAGATGAGATGATCGAGTAACGTTGATATCATCTGATGAGTGAAATGACTGGTACCCTTCGTGATATGGTTGTCGAGGAATATGTGCCTCATCGTGTTCGGCTCGAGAACTATGCCGACGATGTCTTTGTACAAGAGGACTCGGTGGTGGCACATCTACAACTACTGTTGAAAACACTCTGAGAGACGCTGGAAGAGTGTTCTC
Organism: Dioscorea cayenensis subsp. rotundata; assembly: GCF_009730915.1. Classification (NCBI taxonomy): domain Eukaryota; kingdom Viridiplantae; phylum Streptophyta; class Magnoliopsida; order Dioscoreales; family Dioscoreaceae; genus Dioscorea; species Dioscorea cayenensis. The sequence continues at coordinate 3,427,198 of NC_052486.1, read as the reverse complement.
TCTCGTACGAGGATCCAACAGGTCTTGATCTGTCAATAAAAATAGTATGGTGTTAGCTGTATACCATTCATAATATTCCGCCGACATTGTGTTATTCCCGGCAGGAACATGGAGGTTGAGGCAACGTGACGCTCTATCTCTCTAGTACCCAATCCATCTTCTGTGCATCAATGCCCAATCTGTGTCAATTCTGCCATGAAGATCATGATCATGGCTCAGTCCAATGCAAATTGGATCGAGAGGAACATCTTGGACGAAGCCAAATTGTCTTGTCACTCGATCTGTTTGGTGCTACTCAACAACTTCGAGGTAAATCAATAATGTAAACGCAGTCCATAAAGGTCTATTTGGGGAAATGTCATGTGGCACTTGTGCGATTATCTTGTTCGCATCGTAAAGATGCCAGGTAAACTGTTCAAAATTGTTTACCAAATAATCAACGATTATTAATACCTAAAATATGTGCATGAATTATCAGTTTTTTTAACAACATTGCCCATTGCATCTCTAACCGATCTAGTAACTGCCTATATACCTTCACATTGTGCTTGTTGTTACGGCTATCATCATCCACTTCAATGTGAACCCACCTAAAAAATGAGAATGAATTATAATTTCAATGTATTATAATTGTATGTAAAATGAATCATCAATTTAATTTGCTCTCACCTACGAGCCAGAGGAAAGGATACAATAGCACGGGTTCGAGGATATACTTGAAATCATGTGCCATTCCCATGATTGAAGTAATATCATAGATCCACTGATATTTTTCATATCCTTGTTCGATGCACAGCATAAAGACCTCGTATAGGATTGCTAGATATGCTAAACCCCAACAGTATCTTCCCCTATCAGAAATCCTCGTAGTGATAACCACTTCGATAAACCTTGTTTTGAGACATATCTCAGCATAAGGACCCACACCGATAAGCCTTAGGATATAGGCATGCGCATAACATTTCTATCTGTCGCATCGACCGCATCGTATGAGCAACATGCCAAATGTTTCATCAAGCCACTGCTAGAGTTATACTCGACCTTTCCTTTGATCCTCTGGTGGGCCACTCCGAGCAACTCGCATGACGTACATCACTTCCTAAGTCGTAAGTCCGCCCGATGACTTCGATGGCTAATGGGCAAGCTCAAAGTAATAGCGACACATCTTCCAACGTAATTATTGTCTCACCGCATGTAAGGTGGAACGTGTGTGTTTCAGTCTACCATCTCTCCACTAATGCGCTCACAAGAGCTGCATCAATTCGAAATTAAGAATTTGAGCCGCATGATAGAACCCGCTCTTAAAAGGCCTATGATTTCTGGAGGAGGCTCTACAATAGACACATGTCTACACCTAAGAACCTGATCAGGCTGTAAAAAGTTATAAATTAATCAATTTCATATTAAATGGAAAAATAAAATAGGTTGACTTGAAAAAATATAAGACACGACATGCAAAAATCATAAATCCGAACATATGCCATCGAAAAATTAAATATGATTGAAGAGTAAAACCATAAACATTGGTGTGTTATTTATGTAATATATCATCTATCTAACTCTAATAATATAATTATTAATATGATTAATATTTATGAAATAATACAATTATTAATATAAACTAATGACTTAATACAATTTTTTAATAAAAAAATTAACCTAATAATATACTCTAGGTTATCTAAATAAACAAGCTTCGCCATAATATAACAATTATTAATACAATAAACTAAAAAAGATTAACCTAATAATATACTAAGTTATCTAAATAAACATTAGCTTAAAAGACCTATAATATAACAAATTATTAAGTACTAATAAAAAATTAACCTAATTAATAATACTAGGTTAATCTAAAAATAATGACTTAATACAATTATTATAAAAAAATAACCTAATAATATATTAGGTTATCTAAATAAACATGCTTTTCATGGTTAATATAACAATTATTAATACAATAATTAATTATGACATAATAAAAATTATTCATAAAACCTAATGACATAATATAATTATTAATAATAAAACAAAAATTACCTAAAAATGTAGTGGGTTATCTAATTAAACATGATTGGGTGCTAATTAGATAATTATTAATCACGATTAATAATTATGACATAATACAATTATTAATATAAAATAATGACTTTAATACAATTATTGATAAAAATAACCTAATAATATACTAGGTTATCTAAATAAACATGTCTTCGAGGTTAATATCAACAATTATTAATACAATAATAAATTATGACATAATAAAATTATTCATAAAACCTAATGACATAATACGATTATTAATAATAAAAAAAATTACCCTAAAAATATTGTGGGTTATCTAATTAAACATGATTGGGGTGCTAATAAGATAATTATTAATACGATTAATAATTATGATATAATACAATCATTAATATAAAATAATGACTTAATACAATTATTAATAAAAAATAACCAAATAATATACTAGGCTATCTACGTAAATATTCTTCGAGGTTAATATAATAATTATTAATACAATAATTAATTATGACATAACATACATATTATTAATAAAAACCCTAATGACATAATAATCTATTAATAATAAAAATTACCCTAAAAATATAGGGGTTATCTAATTAAACATGATTAGGGGCGTAATAAAGATAATTATTAATACGATTAATAATTATGATATAATACAATCATTAATATAAAATAATGACTTAATATCAATTATTAATAAAAATAACCAAATAATATACTAGGTTATCTAAGTAAACATGCTTTCGAGGTTAATATAATAATTATTAATACAATAATTAATTATGACATAATACAATTATTAATATTACCCTAAAAAAATATAGTGTGTTATCTAATTAAACATGCTTCGGCCGCTAATAAGATAATTATTAATACGATTAATAATCATGACATAAAAAATTATTATGTGAAACTAATGTCTTAATATAATTATTAATAAATAATTAATTTCAACGTTATCTAAGTATACAAAAATATTACCTTTTTTGACAAAATGGATGAAATGTGATTACTTTGTAATCTTAAAAACGCCATCGAAAATTATCAACAAAAATCCCGTATACGTGTAAGTATAAAACACCCGTACAATTAGAACTTGAAATAAGATTAAAATGGGAGAAAATGAGAATGGAAGGGGAGATAGCTTGAAGTGGGTATTATATAAGAAAAAATAATAATAAAATAATTCAACGGATAAATTTATATCCGATCATTAAAAGTGGCTATGGCTCGATTATCTGCATTTTTGCTTTTTATAAAGGCATTAGCGAAGAAGCCAAGGAGAGGCCATTGTGAAGAATATTTTAAAAATTTAACGGCAACCAATGAGAGGGCATTATCCGTTTGAGGTTTTTTTTTTAATTAAAAAAAAGGGAAAACAGGAGTTAATCTCCCGTTTTCTATATTTTAAAATAAAAAAATAAAAAAAAGCTGGAAACAGGGAAAGTTTTTCCGTTTCACTCAGCTGCATATTTTGGTAAATAATCCCAAACATGCGTAATTTAGTAAATATTTTTATAATATTTTAAAAAGCCTATTCGCAGTAACTCGCAGATTTATTTTATTTTTATTTCAACCCTATACCGCATTGATGACTATTTAAAATGTCCTTATATAATAATTATACTATTTTAATGTAAATATGCACAATAGAAAATTTTAATTTTGTATTTAGTCAAAGGGTTTTTAATTTCGGGATGTTATAATGTGTCTTGGTCTCATTACACCATCTGTCTCGACCCTCCATCAAGTGTAGCGCAACACTTGTATTTGTCCTGATCAATTCGTGTTCTAATGTGAGTGTTTCAACCATGTGTGCTCGCACCCTTGCATGTCTTAATCATTTTTCATTTCCCATGTGGCACTTTTGCTCGCACTTGTTTTTGGCCTCCACATGGCTCCCATTCACATGTGTATTTTTGACCATCTTGGCTTTCTCACACATTTGATATATCTTGGTATAACTATGTCAAGTTTCACACATAACAATTTTAGAGCCCGTTTGATACACAAAAGTTTAATTTCGAGGTATAACACAACACGAGTTCTTTTTGTTTCCTTTATTTGATTTTGTCAATAGGTTGAGAGTGCAACACAAAAGGTTATCAAAGTACAGCACAAGTGGATAAAATTTTTATACGTATAAAAATTCTATCTTACAACACAACTAAAAGGCTAAATTACCCTAAATAACAAATAAAAATTACAATCATGGCATACCACATCCCACGACACTCAAGTCCTTGACCTTGCATCTCATTCTCTTCCTCCGGCGACGCCCTTCCTCATTTACAGAGTCCTCTTCTCCCATTCCCTCTCCCTCTCCTTCTCTTTTCCTCCCTTATATATTTTTTGCTCTCTAGTTTCTCTAAGATTTTAAGGCCTCTCTGAAATTTTAGAGTATTTAGGGACTCCGAGGGAGATATTGGTTAAGGATTTACGTTGGAAAGATATGCGTTGTTGAGATTATAGATTTTTTTGGAATTTATTTTTCTTCAAGTATTTAAGTTTTTTTAATGATATTTATGATTGATTTATAATTATATTGCTATATTTATAGTTTTTCCTAATGCTATTTGTGTTTTCATTTCAATTTGAACATTATACAATTTCTTTTTAATGCAAAAAGAGATGTATTTCATCTGAATTAGCATTTAATTTCTATACAATGGAATCTTTTCAAACAAATAATGGTAGGATGAGGCTTTTTTTAATTTAGGTTTTTGTGTCTACCTTTTCTTTCCCATATATTTTTATTTATTTAATTATTTACTTGGATACATATCTAAATTAATGTTTCTCATTCTAATGCCACAAGCTTCATCCTCTTTTTGCAAATTCATATTTGTCTGATATTTTTCACATGGATGCTAAAATTAAAAAGTTAAAATTATATAAAAAAATAAATATAAATCTTCTTATATCTATATCCATGAATAAACAAATCATCAATCTATTAAAGTTCAAAGTTAATAATTAAATTTAAATTATATATTTGTTTTATTGTTTTTCTTCTATTTAAATTTAAAATCATATTTGCAAATTTTATTATTGAACCTCTTAACATTTTATAAATTAGTTTATATAGTTAAAAAAAAGTTACAAAACTTAATTTTTTGGAAACTTAATTTTCTTTAAATTAGTATATATAATATAAAAAATATATAATTATGATTTAATAAGATTATTAATTATAAATTAGGTTATATAGATTATAGATTATATTATATTTAATAAGATTATATAGTAAAACTTTTATTGTTTAGCTTGTTGACATATTTACAGAATTTATCATGTATTTTTAGTAAAAAAATATTTGTATATATATTTTGAAAATTTTAAAAAATATAATTATGATTTAAAAATTGATTAATTATAAAAAATTTAATCATGTTAATATTGAAAATGAGAAAAACTTTAAAATTTACTTGTGAAGTTCTTTATTGTAAAAAATATCATAGTAATTTTACATATTTTGTTTAGTACTTTATAAATCAAAAGAGAAACAACACAAAAAATTTTGTGTTGTTCATAAAATATCAAGCATAGTATAGTACAAGAGGTTATGTTGTACCATAACTACTTATACTGTATTGTATTGCTTTGTGTTGTATTTAATTGCATATCAAACACATCTTTACATTCCTCAATTACTTATATTAACTTAGATTACAAACAAGAAGCACCTCATGTATGAGTAGAGCAGTCAAAGCGAAATGTTTGAAGCTGGCTCACGGCCCGCCTAAAAACAAATCAAAATAATTAATTTATTTTATTTTTATAAATGTTGTAATATATGAAACATTGAAACGATTCATTATAAATTCATAAAAAACTAAATTAAAAAAATTAAAAGCATGCAATAATTAACAAAAATAAAAACATCCATTATAATATTCAAAACCCTAACAAAATCAACAATAATTACAAAATCTCTAAATAAAAACACTATTATAAATTTACAATCAACAAAATTTAAAAAAAAAACAAAACCACAAGATAAAACATCTATTACAATTATAACATTCATCCATTACAATCAACAAAAATTTAACAAAATTAACAAAGCACAAAAATAAAAACATCCATTACTAATCATAATATTCATCAAAATCAACAAGTCATTAAAATGTTTTTGTTATCTCCATATTTCTTTTTAAAAACATAATTAAATGCATATTAAAACTTCATTAAAATTATTTATTTATTTTTTTAATTTAAATCTTAATAATATGTCAATATCAATATATATATATATTATATAAAATATATTATATATATATTAGAGGCGGGATCCCGACCCTGCCCCAACCCAGCCCACCCCGCCCAACCCGCGGCGCCGTGGGTTGGCCGCTTAGCCAGCCTCGGTGAGCATATAAAGACAACCCAACCCGCCCTATTTTTATTGGCGGGGCGGGTTACGGGCCAGCTAAGCCCGAATCGACATTCCATGTATGAGATTTCAAGTGTGGCACTCGCTTTTTCGGCCCCCACATGGCTTCAAGTGTATGTGTAGTTTGACCATCTTGGCTCTCGCACACATTTGATACATCTTGGTATAACTCGTGAAGTCTCGACATAAAACCTCTTGCACTCCTTAGATACTAATACTAACTTGGATTCCAAAACAACAAGAGGCCCATGTATGAGACTTGAGAATCTCCTTGTCTGAGTTATGTTTTTCCCATTCAAGATGATATAGTATTTTGTCTTTGTTTTTTCATGTTTTATGAATATGTTTCATTCAAATACATGCTATCCAAAATATATAACTATTTCATTATTTTTTTAATCTATAAAATATTTAGTATATTTCATGAAATTCTAATTTAGTGATTGTAGCTAATATCACCATCTACTTTTAAATTTTATTGGATAAAACTTCCGTATTTATAATTGATAAAATATAATTGTTTGTAAAATATAACCTGCTATGGAAATGTAGGACCGAATAGAGTAGGGTCGGAAAAAAAATAAAAGACACAGATACAAAATTTAGTGATTGTAGTTTAAATCACCATCTACTTCTAAATTTTATTGGATAAAATTACCGTATTTATAATTGGTAAGATGTAATTGTTTTTAAAAAATGAAACATGTTCTGAAAATGCAGGACCGAATAGAGTAGGGTCGCAGCAAAAAAAAAGAAAAATAATGCTCAAAAAATAAAAAACACAGATAATACGTGAAAACCCCTTATACTAACTCTAAAAGAAATTAATTTTCTCTCACATTCTCACTTTTCCATCACTCCCACTTTCTTTCACTTATACAATAAGGGGGCGTTTGGTTCGCGGTAATCTTTTCAAATTACCGGGAATCAAGTGGTAATCTGGATAGATTACCATGTTTACTACTGTAGCATCGATAATGTCGACGGTAATGTGAGATTACCAATAGTGAAATATTACCAAATAACTTGGTAATTAGATTACCACCAAAATAGGTGTCCATCCAGATTACCACTATCATGGTAATCTTATATAAAAAAATATTCCATCTTTGCCCTCAATCTTCAAACATAATTCTTTCTTTACCCTCTCTTAACACTGATGAAGCCCTAATTCCTCCACAAACACACCATACTCCAGCAGCCACCTCCTCCACCGTGACGCGCCTCCAAAGCAGCCCATCTCTCACCATCACGCCCCTCGGCAATCACCTCCTCTATAGTTACCCAACCTCCAATGACCCACCTCCTCCAACGTCATACAGCCTCTTCCACCATCATCGGCGTCAACTATAGCATCTGAGCCACCACCTCCATTACGCAGCCTTCTCCATCAAGTGCTGGTATTTTCCTCAGGTGAAGCTTTAGTGTTGAAATTTTTTTCTTCATTTACTTGCCTTTCTTTTTCATTGTTTTTTTCCTCGCATCCGACCAAGCACAACAAAGATATTTTTCCCTCTTTATTTGATTTTTCTTCTTTTTTTATTATTACATTCTTTTTCCTTTTTACATAACACAAGCATAACGGGGTTCTTTTTTGCTGATGAAGTTCCTAACCTTTTTCTTTGTTTTTTTCTTTCTATGTTTTGAGGTTGCTATTGAACTCTTTATCTAACACTCTTATCAAATTTTCTCATAAATACATGCTTCTATGTATTATACTCATTGAGCTATTTTTTCATTATGATACTTGAGATAATAGTCTTATTTCAATTAATTAAATATTCTTAAGCAGAATATTATATCAGGATGAGGTGGATGTGATCAATTGTTTTATATCAATTAATTAATGAACAACTTTTTAAGTAGACAGTGCTTGAATTTGAAGTTATATGTTTAATTTTCTAAAGAATTAATTATCATGAGCTTATAGAGTTCTTAACATAAGATTAAACCTAACATTTGAATTTGCATGTGTTTTGACCACATGAAAGCACTTCTCTTGATGTCAATACTACACGTACCAAATCACAGTGCATTTATAATATTGGAAATTAAACTTAATTATGAAAGTGGTACCTAGAATTAATGAAGTGTTGTTTAGCTAATGAGATGGTGAGTTGCAATTAATAAAGACTATGGTGTTTGGGAAAATGAGAAGTTTTATTATTCTATAGATATAGTTGGACTTCAAGATAAGTCATATATATATATATATATATGTTTTTTCCTTAGAATTGAAAAAGTTTTTATTTCTCCTATACACCATGCTTTTATCTCTTTTGTGTGTATTTTTCTATCCAACATATAATATATGTAAAGTTGGACTGCATATGTTTGCAATTAAGATACAAATCCTTGGTTCTTTGAAAAATTAGATGTATAATATTCAGTGTTCAATTTATTATTTGAAAATACTTGGTTTTCATGTATTTGAATTGTTAAATAGTATTATTTGTTGTTAGCTAGTTCTCTTATGTTGTTTATTTTATTTTATTTTATTTTATTTTGTGTAGATGGATCTTTTCTCTCCGTATAATTTGTGCTTGTTGGTCACCATAGCTTATATGTATGCGGAGATGATGAATAAACTAGCAATATTGATGTACGTCATTGCCTTAGAGCGTAGGCATAGAAGAAAGAGGAAACAGATTGCCTATGATAGATCAAGTAGGCAATTAATAAGAAGTGTCAATTTATATAGATTGGTCTTTGAGAGTGACCTAGCTTCCATTGAGAGTGTCCGTATGGATCGCAGGGCATTTCATTCTCTATGTGATTTGCTTTCCACAAGTGGAAAACTAGTAGACACTAGAAACATGTGTATTGAAGAAATGGTTGCATCTTTCCTATATACCATTTCACATGACCAAAAAAATAGAGTAGCAAAAAGAGAATTTGTTAGATCTGGAGAGACAATAAGTCGGCATTTTAAAGGAGTTTTAAATGCAATTTTAAAATGTCATGAAGTTTTACTCAAAAAACCCGAACCAGTTCGTGAAAACTCAATTGATGAAAGGTGGCGATGGTTCAAGGTAAAAACAAAAAAAAAAAAATTACATTGTTCAAATTTACTTTAAAAAATGTGCTATGTATACTAACATTTGGCAATTTTATAGAATTGTCTGGGGGCTTTAGATGGAACATACATCAAAGTAAATGTCCAAGCAATTGACAAGCCTAGATATCGAACAAGAAAAAAATGAGATTGCCACTAATGTTTTAGGTGTGTGCTCCCGAGACATGCTCCCAAGACATGCAATTTATTTACATTCTACCGGGGTGGGAGGGTTCAGCAGCTGATTCTAGAGTGTTACGTGATGCAATTTCTAGGAGAAATGGGCTAAGTGTCCCGCAAGGTATACTATTTAAATGATTGGTATAGGTAGATTTAAATAAATGGTTGTGTTAAAACACTAACAAACTTTAACATGGTTGTAGATTATTATTATTTGTGTGATGCTGGATACCCAAATGGAGAAGGGTTTCTTGCCCCTTATAGAGGACAAAGGTATCACTTAAATGATTGGAGGCAAGGTAGCCAACCCACCACCCCCGAAGAGTTCTTTAACTACAAGCACTCTTCTGCTAGTAATGTAATCGAGAGATGCTTTGGCCTATTGAAAGGATGGTGGGCAATTTTAAGGGGAAGGTCATACTATCCTGTAAAGACACAATGTAGGATCATTTCTGCTTGTGCATTGCTACACAATCATATTAGGAGGGAAATGCTTATTGATCCTTTAGAAGAAACAATTGGTGAAGACATTGTAGAAGAAGATTTAGATGGTGAAAGAATTACTTTTGTTGAAACATCGGATGTTTGGACAACATGGCGTGCTAATTTAGCAGTTGATATGTTTAATCAATGGAGACATAGTAGAGCCCAACATAACTAGGATAATATATGTTCAATAAAAATGTAACATTATGTGTCTAATCATGTGTAATATATGTTTAATTAAATGTTTCCACATTGTTGTTGTGTAATTGATACAAATGAAATGCTATATGTTTAGCCATGTGTGATATATTTATTGTTATTGTTGATGTTTTTAGTATGTATTCTTTGTTGATATCCTTTCTTGATATAGGATGGCTGAAAATGTGAATGTTGATGAGATTGACACAAATGCAAAAGGTGCAAAGAGGCAAACAAAACAAGGTAGCAAACATGTTTGGGCTATAGAAAAAGATTCCATGTTAGTTGAATGCTTAACTAGGCTTGCTCAGTCTGGTAAATGGAAGGTTGATAATGGTCAATTTCGTGCCGGTTATTTGACTCAACTTGAAAAGTGGATGCGTGAAAAGCTACCTGATTCTAATATCAAAGGCTCACCATATATTGAGTCAAGGGTCAAGTTGTGGAAAAGGCAATACCACGCCATTCAGGAGATGTTAGGCCCAAATGCAAGTGGTTTTGGTTGGAATGATAGTGCAAAATGCATTACATGTGATGCTAATGTCTTCAATGAATGGGTAAAGGTAATTTTGTTCTAAATGCATTAGTATGATTTTTATCATTTTTGGTCACAAATGTCTTGTCCATGTTTATAATTTATTTATTTGTTTTATTTGTTTTCAGAGCCACCCAGGAGCTGCTGGACTAAGGAATAAGCCTTTTCCATTCCTAGAAGAGTTGAGCCAAGTATTTGGGAAAGATCGAGCCACGGGGGAAGGTCGTCGAAGGTCCAGCGAGATCGTTTGTAGAAGATATTGCAAATGAGGAAGTCTGCAACAACTCATCGAACCATCCATAGGAGATGCTTTTTGTTCACTTTGAACATGAAATTAATACAATAGATGGGGAAGAAAATGCAACTATCCCCCCAAGCCCAGCTAATGCCACTGCCACATCACGAGGGCCCATGATGCACTGCAGAAAGAAAAAGTAAGCGTAAACGATCCTTGGGGCAAGACATCGCCAATGATGAGTTCTCGCAAACATGCTAGCTCAATTGGAACTTGGATTAATAGTTCTGGAGAGCACATTTCAAGGCTTGCTAATTGCTTCCAGTTTCTAGCCGATGAAGCAGACTCAAAGGAAAAAGTTTTTTCTGAGCTACTCAAGATTGAAGGTTTGTCCCAATAGGAAAGGATCAGAGCTGACAGCTTGATTGTATCTGACACTAGTAAAGTGTCATATTTCTTCTCACTTCCAGATGAGTGCAGGAAAGAATATGTTACTTGGGTTTTAGGAGGTTGCCAGTAGAATTAATTTATTGTGTGTATGGAGTTTTATGACTATTTAAATTGTGTGTTGTATGTTGAGTGAAACTATGTGTGTGCTAGTATTTGAACTACTTATTATGTATGCTATTGTGAGGTTAGCAGGATGTAGAACTTGGATATTATGTTAGTTGCTTAAACTTTTAATATTTCATTCCCTGTATTTTACCAATTATTTATATGTGCTGTGGAGCTTTTTGTTAAAAAAATAGCTAGTTGAAGGATATATATGCTATTGTGAGATTAGCAGGAATTTTGTATTATGATCCATCCTCATTAATTTTATCAACATTTTTAACAGAAAAATATTTTAAAAAAAAATGTGCCAAATAATTAATTTTTTTAAATTATAATTTAATTATTTTCATTTATAGAATTATTTTATTTGAAAATTTAAAATTTTTAAAATTTTAGATATAAAAGGGTATTTTGGGAATTTTGGAATATTACCAAGGTGATTCATCATAGTGAACCAAACATGATAATGAAAGATTACCAGGTGTATAAGTTTCCAAACCAAACATGGTTATTACGCATTACCACAACATTCTGATCATATAGCATTCTTCAACTTCATTACCACGTAATCTCATTACTCGTGTAATATCATCTATCGCTGAACCAAACACCCTCTAAGAGTTTCATTCTTCATGACTATTTATAGGGCAGAGTTGGATGGGATTAAAAATTTAAACTCTTGATTAACATTCTTTCTCTCACCTTCTCACTTTTTCCCTCACTCTCATCTAATCTTACTCGCCAACCAAAGGTAGGTGAGTAAAACCTCATATGTGCCTAACCATCATCTAAAATGTTTAACTTAAACAGAACCAAAGTCATCCACTTAAATAAAAAAATAAAAATATAGCAAACTTTTAAAAATATGGTTAACAACCACTTGAGTTATTGGCACCATATAATACGTAGAGTATTTCTATACTGCTAAAAAGTTGTGTTCAAATTTTAACACACATAAAATGAAAGTACATGTGATTTAAAGTATTAACTTTACTTTTGTGCATCACCTATGGTTTGTCCATATTTCATTAAGAAAAATTTATATGATCCCTTTACTTTCTATCTTTACAATGGAAAAAAATTTTTACCATAAAATTATGTGTAGTTTTTAATAACAAATCATCCTATAAAACACACATAATGATGATGCTACATATTTGTAATTTTCTTTAAAAAGAATAATTTTAACATTTTCTAGGGGACAAAATGTAAAATTTCTCAAAGCACACTAATTTCTTCCTCTTCTATTTATCCACCCAACACGCTGCCAACCTTCGCCGGAAACCTAGTTTTCAGATTTTTAAGCTTTAGTACCAAGCTTTTCATCTCAATGGAGGGAGGAGATGAGCAGGTGATGAGCGAGGTTCATCTTGGATGCCCTCCTCATTCCTCTGCTCCTCATATATCTGTCTTCACCTTTACTGCCCCTCCAACAGGTCTGTGAATTCAATTGTAGCTTGATTTTTTTGTGATGCATGATTTTCCTTTTTGTTTGTTTGATTGTGAGCTTTATGTTCAATAAAGACTTTTTCTTGGCATTCTTGTTGTGGTTTTGAACTAATTTGCAATTGCTATTCTTTTTAATGTGTTTGTTTTATGTTGTTGATCAAAATGGAACACAAATGGAGTGAGTGTATGCTTGACATTCAGAAAATTAGTGTTGAATTGTTTAACTGCATGAGCCCCCCTTACAGTTGAAAGAAGGTGGCCAAATGTTAGTAGGGGCACATTTCACAATTCCATGAATCTGGCTGAAACAGAATATGATCCACATGGCCCCCAACATCAATGCAGAGTCCACATAATCTTGGGTGAAAACTAAGTGCTTTAGGATGGTTAGCTGTTAGTCTCTAGATAATCCATCTGACTCTGCTAAATTGTTGAATGGAAAAGCCTTATACAAATTTGGCTTTGTTCAGCAATTTTCAGATCTTTGTTTGTTGTCTCTATATATAAATGTAATTTATGTAGTCCATAATTTTCTCCATAGCTATTTTAATTAGCTACCTATATCAGAGTATGCATGGCATCATATGGTGATAAGATGTGTGCATGTTACACTTTATTTGTATAATAATATCAGTTTGAACTTTGAAGAGTGGTAACTTACTTGCAATATCTGTTCTTTCTCTCATTTAATTTTGTTGAATTGGTTGAAACTTTCATTTTTATGATCTTTGGAACTGTACTGATCAGCTTCAGGTGGCAGCTTTTCAACCCAATGTAGCATGGGATGGTGATCATCATGCAACTTGCGAAAGCTGTAAGTTTTTGTTAAATTAGATTTTTTATAATGCGTCATATATATTTTTTAAAATGATTATTGATACATCTGGTTTTGATTGTCAGCGGCGCTTAATCAATGTGATGTTGGTGATCATGTTTGTGTTGAAGATGCCTCGAGGCAACTTAATTTTGATAAAGATGGTGACCTTGTTTTAAGCAGGAGAAGAAGGAATCACAATAGTATGTTTTTATTATTGATATCCAGCTTCTTGCTTGGATGGTTATTCCTTTCTTATATATATATATATATATATATATATATATATTTATATCTTATTTAACATATCATAGTTTTATGATGAATTAATATAAATAACAGTTTCTCATTTTGTCTGAGAACTTCAATTGAAAACAATTATGCTCAATGGGGGCATTCTTACCGCAACTTGTGCAACTTCAAAGCGTTGCTCATATTGAATACTGGAAATTGGTGAACCATTCACATTAGGTTTATGTATGAATCAACTATGCAATGAATTTGGTTAGTTTCACATTGTGCACCTCAGACGGTTACAGAGCTTTCTAATTTCTGGTTCATCACTTACTCTTATGCTTGAAAATGGTAAAATTTAGTTGAAAATTTCCATTTATGCACTTGTGACTGTTTGGTTGATTACAACTGGCATATGCATATGTTTTGGTGAATATTGAGATCTGATGGGTAATGATTTATTGAGTTTGTAGTTAAAATGAGTTATTATTATTCTTTTACATCTCAAATGTTGCATATATGTCATTTTTGTTTGTTTCCAATAATGATTGAGCTACTTCCTTTCTCTGGCTACAGAGAGATGCCTGAACTATCGAGTAACTATCCAACATAATATCACATCATCACTTCCCCTTGTTGGATTGCAAGTAAAGATAACTGCTGCTTTTTCATCTTTGGAGAAATTCTGTTAAAAACTGCTTTCTCCTGCATGTATCAGAATTAATTTTTCCTTTCTATTGGTTATATTGCATAACTTTCTAGGTGTGGAAAGCGGCTTTGGTGTTAGTAGATTTTTGTGCTGCACAAAAGTTTTATGTCATCTGACTTTGTTGACATGATCGCTGTAGAACTTGGTGCTGGAACAGGTAATTTTGAATCTCTTGTAGATATGCATCCTTTAAATACTGAGGGATTTTTTGTGTTTTCTGAATTAATTTTGTACTGTGGTTTTGCGTAGATGTGAAAGTTTGTTTTCTTTTTGCCAGGGTTGCTTGGTATACTACTTGCACGTGTTTTGAGGGCAATCTTTGTCACAGGTAGTTGACTCTCATTCCCAGCACTGAAATTAGTTGTTTCTTGCCCACTCTGAATTATTGCTAGTGTTAATATAAAATTAAATTTTTTTGAAATTATTTTAACTTTGTTCTCTTTTTGGACTGCCAATTTGGTTGTGGTCATTTCCTCATACTATTTATTTTAGCTTCTTTTGTGCGTTCTCCATTTTTCAAAGAACCGCAGAAGTGACCATCTGTCCTGGTTCTCTAGTTTACCAACTTTATCGTTTGGGCATTAACGAACTCACCAAAGCTTTAGTATAAAATATGAAGAAAACACACAGATTTTAAGGTCACTTCATCAGTACATTGTTCAAGTGAAGTTCAGAGTGCTAGTAAAATGCAGATAGCTTATATATCTAACCGAAAGTTAGTAATGCTTTAAGGGATATATGTGCATATTATGATTCATTTATAACTGTAGTGTAGATATATATATTTCAGATTTTATATGTAATGCTGTAACTGAATGGTTCATTCTTCTCTTTCGGAAGCATCATCTGATGTCACACATTTAGTTTCAGACTTTGCTGCTGTAAATTGCAACAGTTTCAGTTTTCTGTTTCATAGATTTCTTTTCTATGATCTGCTAGTACGGTCTTGCAGATACAGGTACTGAAGTCCTGGATAATTGTGCTATTAATGTCCAGATCAATGCTGGTGCGCTCAAGTACTGTGAATCTTCTGTTCTTGTTCGAGAACTTGATTGGAAAGAGTCATGGCCACCCAAAATTGGCGCATCTGATGTAGAAGCTCAGCAGAGGTGATCCTTTGAGCTGCTGCTTTTCATGATATATGTATATAATTATATATAAATTTTTTCTTTTCAATTCTCTAAGTTCTCAACATGAGACTGGATGTTAGTTCGATTTATATCAGAAAATGTTCCATATCCATGAAGCACTAATTTGAACATTTGATCAACTTTTATAATTAGTGATGGTTTATCCTGGTTTGTTTAGAAACAGTTCGAAGTACTCATGGTCTGCGTCGGAGGTTGATGAAGCAGAGGGTGCATCTCTGCTTTTTGCCGCTGATGTAATTTACAGTGATGAACTAACCGATGCATTTTTCAACATTGTAGAGAAGTTGATGTCACATGGTTCTGAGAAGGTAATGCCTCAAGTTTCAAGTAATGGCATTCTTATTAATAATCAATAAGTATAAAAGCAAAAAACCTAAAGATCAGGCATTAATTGTTCTTGTTTCTGATGTTTGGTACAAGGTTTTGTACTTGGCTTTGGAAAAGAGGTATAATTTCACTCTAGATGATCTCGACATTGTTGCCAATGGATATCAACACTTCCAAAGCTACTTAAAGGATGAACAAGGTACAAACGATCCACCTCTGAATACATCACAATTGTGGAACCTCACCATTTTAACTTTAACAGAATATGCTAGGCTTAATGGCACATTTCAACCTTGTTTTGTCGGTGAGCGGATCAATATCGATCAGATCCCACAGTACATAAAAGAGTATGAAAGAGGAAAGGACCTTGAAATATGGAAGATATGCTACCGCAAAACACCACATTCAAAGTCTGTCTTGTAGAGAAGCAAATCCTTGGTAAAAAGTTATTGATGCTTTAACATTACCAACAATCATGCTAATCTTTGACATTAGAAAGGTACTGCTACATAATGTTGTGTTTACTATTTTACAAACTCTATAATGAAGTGTTGTTGATTGTAGGACACTGCCTGAACCACTCAAATCAGTCTTTGGTCTCTGAAATATCGCCGTCTTATCTTTCAAGGTAAACATGGCTCACAAATTTGCTTGCATATACATAAAAAGCTACTCTTTTATCTTACCAACCATTGAAATAGACTTGTTTGGATGATTGAATTGGAGAATCTTGCAAACCATTTCTCATCCTTTTCAATGTTTTCTTGGTCCCTCTGGTCACATTCTTATGAAAAATGAAATTGAAGATCTTTTTCTTAGGGACATGGCTATTAATAATTTGACATTTAGTTCGTGTGATGCACTTAATGCAAAGTTCATCATTCGGGTCCGGGCTTGTTTGGTCAAAGTTGTCTGGTTTTGGTTTTGGTTTTGGTTTTGGTTTTGGCAGTGATTGGTTGGTTGAGCTTAAAATTTTCAGGCTATGCCTGGGTTTTTCTTCTACTCAATTTGTGGAATGTTTTTCTTAGACAAACCATGTTGAACCTTGTCTAATGGTTGTGATCCTAGTTATCAGGTTCAAGTTGTTCGTTAGTCATTGTAATTCAAGATATTATCATTAATTGCAAGCATTAGTTTCTTTGACTTGATTATGCATAGCTAGTTTTCTTAATCATATATGTAGGGTGATTTCTTAAGACCCTCAAGTTTATCCTCACTTTTAAAAATAATAACCCATAGTTAAAATTTTAACATCAACCATTAACTTACTTTTATAAAATATGAAAATAACAAAACTACCCATTTTCATAATTTTTTTTTTAAATCAATTAAAAAGAGTTTATGTACTTTACAAAACTTACATTCTCTTTACATATGTATTAGTTGGAATTTAGTTTCAATGAATTTAAACAGCTTTTCTCCAAAATGTATATATATTTCTGTGATTAGTAATTTTGTCATTTCCTTATAAAATTTTAATTGGTGTTTTAGTAAAAAAGAAAATTGAGGGGGATTTTTCATAAAGATAAATCACATGTATTTATTAAAAAATTGGAACACTCATGCACAAACGTGTATATATACATGAGAGAGAGAGAGAAGTCACAAACATCTTTTCTTCTATTAAAATTATATATTGATATTTTGGCTTTGTGTTTTGCATGGTGTTGTTGTAGACCATCCACAGCTTCTTTTTTTCTTGGTCAATCATTAGCAGACACACACCTTACATTTCTCATGGTATGCGTGGCAGTTGGTGTGCTTTGATCAATGTCACAGGATTTATATGTGATTCCTCTTTTTTTATTTGTCTCCAAAAAAATATTTATGTGGAGATAAATATTTTGAAAATTAAATTATTATATATATATATATATGTATGTATGTATGTATACATTCTTAAGTTTATGGTTATGGCTTGACATTATCTGGACCAAAATTTCCAAATTCATAGTTCATCCATATTTTCAGATAATGTGCTCACATTCAAAACGGAACAAGAACAAGTGATAGACTTAGTTGTCAATTGGAAAATTAATGTTTGTATGTTTATAGTTTTTATAATATATATATATATATATATTGTATTGTAGTGAATGGACAAATGGTTTTAATTTTAGCCCATGATTTATTTATTGAATCTTTAAAGAAAGATAAAAGAGGAGGGCAGGTTAGTATATATATATATTTGCTTCAATTGTTTGTTGAAGGGTTACCCCATCTTCATTTGCATGTCATGAGTCTCATGATGGAGCTTTTATTCATTCTCCTTGTGAAGATGCTCACTTTCCATTTAATTATTTTTTCTTAATTGTTGGTCACTTTTTCTAGAGAGAGAATATGTTGATAAGGATAGTGATATTTTTGGATATCAACTCTGAATTTTATCCATCTAGTCTATATATCTTAGATAACTATGAATTTTAGCCATCTAGAAAGAATTTAATGTTAAAGTAATTAGGATATGTTTATTTATTTGTAACCCATGGAACTGTGGAAATGGTCCAAAGTTATTGTTAAGGAAGTGGGTTAGAACATAGTTATTGGCAATGTCGAGCTCGGTTAGGGGCTTGTGCATGGGTTAGGAATTGGTCATCATGCTTGGGCGCCCACCCAGTGACGAGGGGTTTGGGGCTGGAAAGCATGTCTGATAGAACTTGAACTCGGCACATTTGAAAGTCTCATACCATATTTTTCATTGGGGCCAGTACCGTTATGTTAAGAACTTTTTGGTAGTTTTTGGTAATGTGATTCGTCAAAAGAATTTGAGAATTTTGAGTGGTTTAGTTATTTATTTTTTATTTTTGAATGAGGGAAATGCTTGAATATGTTGTTTTTAGAATAAAAAATCAAATCAGAAAGTGAAAAGTTTAGGTGTATAATTACGCAATAGATAAGTTCAAAGATTAATATATTATTCCACCACCCAAAAAGACAATGCCATGACTCAGAAAAACAAAACTCTCCAATCCATTTTATCCATCTAGAAAGAGTGAACAGGCAAAGTTATGACACTAGCATATAAAATTTATATATCTTGTTTTATAAAGAAAGAGAAAATCTTAGAAGATATTGGTATCCCTTAAAAATAGATAAAAAGGAGAGAGAAGGAATCTAAAAAAGTATGGTATCCCTTGAAATCTATAACATGAATCCTTATAGATTTGAATAAAGTTCAAAGTAGTAACTAACTTATTTCCTATAAAGAGATAAATAGAGGCAAACACAACAAACTCTAACTACAAATACATATAAAGACAACAAACCAAAGAGAGAGTGAAAAAAAAAGGAAGCCTCTTATAAATTCTCATCTCTTTCCTTTCATCATCTTATTCTTTTTATTCTTGTTGTTCTAGCTTGTGAGAAGCACAAGCATGGCTTCTTCATCACCAAAGGATGGAGCGAAGAATGATCGACAAGTTCTTATTTCTTCTTCTTCTTCTCCAAAGAGTCCAATTGGTGGTGGTGTTGGTGGCCAGTGTTTGTGCTCTCCGACGACACATCAAGGTTCGTTTAGGTGCCGTTTTCATCGATCATCACCTTCAACATGGATGATGAATAGGTCTAAGTCTATGCCTTCTTCTGCTAAGTCTTCTAAGTCTCTTGAGACTGTCTAAGCACTTCGTCATCTTCATCTTATTATCTTCACTTCATATTTCTCTTCTGATATTAGTTTGCTGTCTTGGATATTTGATAAGGAAAAGTCTTTCTTGTTCTTGTTCTTGTTCTTGGTCTGTATGAACATGATCTTAAAGTAGTTATAATCCTACAAGTGATGTTTTGCATGGTAGAATGTGGAACAAGAGTAAAAGGTTTCCATGTTTTGTTTTGTCCATGTTTTGGTCTTCTTTCTCTATGTATTAATCTCTCTTTCTATAAATAGATATATCAGTTTCTTACTTGGGATATGGTAAGGAAAATCTTTTTCTTTGTTCATATACATTTATAAATTATTTATAATCCTATGAGTGATGTTCTTTGAGGAAAGTGGGAGGAGAATAGAGGCTTTTTTATATTTCTACTCCTTACTTTTTCCCCTTATTTATTTGGATTCTCTCTTGCTCAGGATGCCAGTTTTGTTCTTGGATTTGGTAGGGAATTTTTATTTATTTTAGTAGATCAGTATCACTGTAAATTGAAAATGATTTTTTTATTTGAGTCAGTGTTGTTATTAGACTAGATGATAGTAATAATAATAATAATAATAATAATAATAATTTAGCGTCCTTGATGCCCAGCATTTATTAGATTGAGTTTTTTTTTCCCCTGACCCTTAATTTATTCTTAGCATGTTTTTTTTTTCTAAAAAGTTTCTTTTAAAAAATATTGATTTTTTCCCCTTTTCGTAGGATTCAGTTATGAGATATAATAATCTTTTTATTTATTAGTAAAGTTTTTTCTTCATTTCGGTTACTACTTTTATTTTTATTTTTATTTTTTAATGTTTTGATTTTCTTTTGGTGTCAAATTGGCTTGAGATTAGTATAAAAAGATTTATTTGACTCAATTTGTTATTTGAAAGTTCAAGTTAAAAGTCAAAAGCTGATTTATAGCTTGAATTTTTTGCTTTATATAATAAGCACTATATAAATTATAGAAATTTTTCAAATATAATAACTAATGCATAATTATATGTAAATATTATATATTATTAATATAAAAATAACAATAAAAAAATATTAATGGTATTTCTAAATACACCAGTGATTGAATTTTATTGCCGAATCATATTGCGGTATTCCTTGCAGATATGATTTTTGACATTAATTGAAGAAAAGGAATTAACCCCTCATTAATTAGTTGTAAAATGTTAAACTTTAAAGTGATGCAAATACAGAGATTAAATGAGAGAATATTGTGTTTCTTTTCTGGTTCAATCCCAAAAAATCTTAGTAGTTATTTTTGAAAAAGGTGGATAAAACCACTTCTATTAAAACAAAGAGAAAAACAAAGATACTGCCAAGCCCCTAATGTAGCAAAGAGGGCGCCAAAACGAACTACAAGTGAAATGTAAAACTATAGTGAAATCAAAGATACAAAACGAGAGTAAGGAAAGCAACCTCCCCACCCCACCGAATCCCCCACCTCAAATACAATTAACTAACCAAGATAAGCGTGATCGGGCCCAAAGATCCTCAGAACGATGCTCCACCTTGCTCCTCCAGGTGGAAGTAAAGGAACCAGACCACGCGATTGTAGAAGAATGTTCTCCATCCCTGGCTCGATTTCTCGTGAGTCTGTAGAAAAGCCGGGATAATAACATACGATCAATCTTCAATAAAAGCACATGAGCAGACATCAATTTAGCGTTAAACATGCAATCATTTCTAACAAGCCAGATGTTCCACACTACCTGCATGTTTAACTTAAATAAATAAATAAATATATAAATTTTAATCCAAATATTCATTTTAGTTAGAGGATGCGCGGCTAGTTAATCGGCATGCCGACATCCAAGATATCGGCCAAATATTTTAACCAACTAATTTGGATGAGTGATATTATTAAAAATAAATAAATAAATATAAAATCATAAACTGATTTTTTTTAAAAAATAAGTATATAAAATAAAAAATAATTTTTTTAAAAATAAATTTAGACAATTTAAATAATTTAAAATACCATTAAAAAAATGAAGAGTTTGGGGTTAATTCATTTACCTATTGAATTAAATTACATACTATCTTCTTAGGTGCGAAAGATAGCAAATCATATGCCTTGAATTAAATACAACCTTGTCCTTACAACTCTCCATAACATCACCCTTCCCATTAAATACAACCTTATCCTTAAGGTCCAAGTAAGGAAACTAAGATTTGATAAGCTTCAAATTCTCCCAAGAATTGTCCTCTGCTTGTTTACCATCCCATTGAACCAACACTGTGAGATTAATTTCCCATTACAAAGAAGTTGCCTGAATTTAAGCACTGCAAGAGGTTGTAGAAATGGACCTTGCTTAGTTGATACCAATGTAAATGGTAAGATGCTCCCTTGTGAGAGAGGATCTCCTTCACATTTCTTCAACAATGATACATGGAATACTAGGTCGATGTGAGTCTCTTCTGGTAATTGTAATTTGTAAACAACATTCCCAATTCTTTGGATAATTTGAAAAAGCCCGAAAAAATGCATGCTTAACTTCTGATTTTTTACTCACTGCAAGGGAGTGTTGGCGATAAGATTGGAGTTTTACAAATACCCAATCATTATCAGCAAATGAAATCTCTGAACGTTGTTTGTTAGTGAGCTTCTACATACGAGCTCTGCACTTTCAAAAGATTTTGTTTCAGTTGTTGTAGAACTCTATCGTGCTATTGTAGTAAGAGAGATACATCTGGAGGATCATTCTCATTAAATAATAAGTTATCAAAGCTGGAGGATCACAACCATCCACAATTCGAAAAGGAGTCAATTCAACATTGCAATGGTATGATGTATTATACCAATATTGAGCCCATGGTAATAATCAACCCAAGCCTTTTGTGTATTAGAAACAAAGTAGCGAAGGTAGAGTTCTAAACATTTATTTAATGACTTGGTTTTGCCATCAGTTTGTGGATGGTATCGTTTGCATATCTATATAAAAGTGCTAGTCGTGGATTGAAACAAATGCCTCCAAAAAAATGATTGAAAAGCCCTATCACGATCACTAATTATTCTTTTTGATACCCCATGTAATTTTCACCACATTGTGAATGAAAAACCTTAGCAACCACTGAACTAGAAAAATCAGACTTTTAAGTGGCATGAAATGGGCAAACTTAGAGAGTTGATCCGCCACAACAAAAAAATTCATGAATATCCTTTAGATAAAAAGTAATCCCATTATAGATTCTATGGAGAGGTCATCCCAGATTTGTTGAGGAATAGGCAAGGGTTGTTGGAAACCGACAAAGGTGTGTATGATCGAGTTTTTACCCTACTAACACACCATACAAGTTTTGACAAATTCATTAATATCCTTACACATACCTCTCCAATAAAATTGTTGAGCCATTCTAGCATAGGTGAAGAGAACCAACATGTCCAACAAGAGGAGCTGAGTGGTACTCATTTAATAGTTGTTTTAACTGTTATGCATCAAGAATTACTAATCTCCCCTTCTTCCATATTAAATTCTAATTCGAGGAATATTTAGGATCAGTATTGGTGTTAGACACAATTTCTGAATCTTTTTCACAAAAGATTGATCTTATTGTCGTAATTGTTGTGTTTGACACCCGAAGAGGACATCGTAGCATAGAAAGGTGCATGATGAAACACCTAGACAAGGCATCGACATCTATATTCTCTTTGCCAAGTTTATATTCAATGTTAAAATTATATCTAAGCAATTTTGGAAGCCAACACTGTTGTTCTTGGGTATGAATAGTTTGTTGATAGAGATGTCCCTGTGTTTCTTGATCGTTTTGATGGTAAATTGATGGCCAAAAAGGTAATTCCTGAATTTACTAACTGCTTCAATTACAATATATAATTCCCTTACATAAGCTGATTGTTTCTGCATTTGAGGTGATTGTTTCTTTCAAAAAAATAAGCAATAGGATGTTTGTCTTGGCTTAAAACGCGCACTAATGCCAACTCTTGAGGCATCAATCAACAAAGTGAAAGGTCTAGCAAATTCAAGCAACTTTAGAACTAGAGCAACATAAATTATTTGTTACAATTTTTGAAATGTCGATGTAGGTACAGAGAATTCCATTGAAAAAAATCTTTTTGTAAAGATCAATCAAAGGTTTAGCTTTAGTAGCATAACCTTCAATAAATCATCTATAATAGCCACCCGATCCACGTAAATCCCTCAATTGTTTGATATTTGTAGGTTTTGGCCATTGTAAAAATAGGCTCAATTTTAGCCCTCGATCCATTTGTACTTTTTGTAATCGATACTATATAACCCACATATTCAATTTGTAACAAACTAAAAGCAACATTTAGAGTATTTGTCAAAACAAGTGATTTTCATGTAGAGTAATAAGAACATGCTCCAAAGGTACTAAATGATTGTCCAATTCTTTACTATAAACTAGAATGCCATAAAAAAAATATGAGGACTTGCATGTGCATGGCAAAATGGAAAATACCATTCATTAAATCTTGGAATGCGGTTGTAGCATTAGATAAGCCAAAATGGCATAACTAGCCATTGAAAATGACCATGATGGGTTCTAAATGTTGTTTTATGTCTATCATCGATGTAACAGATCATCAATATGAGGGACTTGGATAAGCATCTTTAATAGTGAGACCATTCAATGCTCTATAATTAGTGCAAAAATCTCCAAGCACCGTCCTTTTTAACCAAAGAACGGAGAAGAAAAATTGACTGATACTATGTTCAATTAAGCCACCTATAACATTTGATTCACCAAGATGTCAATTTCATTCTTTTTGGCTATGAGGATATCTATAAGGTTTAACCTTGATAGGTTGTGAGCCTGGTTGTATAATGATTCTGTGATCACATTCTCTTGGGGGAGAAAGTCCTATAGGAATGAAAAATACTCCTGAATACTTTAACAACATTTGTTTTAAAGTTTTAGGCATCTTAGTAGGAAATTCCAATTAGTAGTTGAATTTGGAGAGGATGCAATTGATGAACTTAGAACAATAGAACCTAAATTAACATCTTTTGCAGACAAGAAAAATAACATGGAGCTATGTTTTTGGATCTACAAAGCCTAGGTAGTCGATAAATAGATGCAGGCTGTGGTCCAAAATGTCTATCACTATAAATAGTGATAAATTTGCCATCTGAGTAAAACTAAATGGAAAGAGCCTTGTAATCCATAATGTGAGAACCCAATGTTGCTAACCAATTAACATTAAGAATAATTTTAACTCCTTCAATAGGTAACAAGTATACGTGAAATTTTAGAAGATAACCTTGTACTTGAACCTATAAATTCTCAACAAGTCTTTCCACCGCAGCGTAACCATCTCCCACTAACACCTTGAATGGTTGGGCTCGCACATCCAAATGTAAAAAATTTTTGCCAATCTTGGTGAATAAAACTGCCATCGCCACCACCGCCTAATAAAATTTGAACTTGATGACTATTAATAGACCTTAAAAAAATCTCATAGTTCTAGACATATGTGTACTATTCATGCATTTAAGGAATGTTTGGTAGAGTTTCTTCAATAGTTACTGTTGTACATAAAAATTGTGTTATTATCACCATGCATTTAGCTAGTGGTCCATCATTAATCATGCATTTTCTTAGCCTTTGTAATGATTTCCCCTTTCTTTCTTGTACAAACTACTCCTTTTAGTTATTTTGTTTGTAGAAGGCTAGAGCAGACCAAGAAACTCTGTAGACTGAGGACCAACTTCTCTAAGACACACGACTCGCCTGTGGTCTGTGAAAGCACCTGTGGTTTGTAAAGTTAACTAGGGCCCAATTTTTGTTACTGGCTATAAAAAGGCATCAAAAAAGGGTTTTGAGGGAAAGAAAGGAAAGGCAGAAGGGGTGGCGGCTGGACAAGACACAAAGGAATTTCTGAAGACTCTAAAAAGGGGCTAAAGAAGGAGAAGAGGACTAGAGGACTGAAGACCAGATCTTTGTGGACAACATAGGGAGCTTTCTTTGTGTCATGTGTTTTGCATAACTTTTTATTCTTCCTATTTTCCTTTGTAATTGAGATTTGAAGTGTAAAACTTCTCTTTAGGTTTGGGATTAGCCCAAAGTAGTGATTGTTTGATGTGTATTACTTTTTGTATGGATCTTTTGTGCTTAAAGGTAGATTTCTTTTGAGTTGGCTTTTTGATTCAAGTAACATGCTTGTGAGTGTGAAAGCCTTGCTTGCTTTTATCTTAGAGATCAAGGTTAACCGAAAGGTTAGTCAAGGTCTTTAAACCTCTTAAGTCACCTTGAATTTATTGAAAGGTAATTCTTGAGGGTTCATCATATAATCATTGCTCTTATTAGGGTTTTGAAAGGCTTCATCTACCACGAAAGTAGGGAGATGGCCTAATCAAAAATCAACTTATTATCTCTTGAAAGAGAGTGAAAAAGTAGTTGAGGATTATTACCCTTCAAATAATCTACTCAAACCAAGTTTAGATCCAAACACATCTGGTGAGTTCCCAAACCTAAGTTCATCCAGATCTGAATCCTAACCCACATCCTTGCATCTCTCAGCATCCCTCATTTGTGTACTTTCCGCTACTTTTGTTGTTTTTTTATTCTCCCATCTTATAATTGCCTATATAGCCTATTGTTGCAATAGATTAGTAATCACACTTGGTCCTCGTGGGATCGATATCCTATTTACTACTTGGCAAAACCATGCGCTTGCGGTTGTGCAACAAGTTCTTGGCGCTGTTGCCGGGGACCATAGTGTTGATATTGATTAAATTGCAACCTGGTTAGACTAAGTGTTTTACTCTCTATTTTTCCCATTAAGTCAAATTCCCTTAACTTGTTTATTTTCCTTGCAGGTTAATTCTCCTTCTATGCAAATAGCTCAAAGTCTTGGAACTCTGTTAGAACCAGATCAGGAATTTGAGAGGGATTTCCGACTTCAATATCAAAAGAAAGCAAAGCTCAAAGAATCCTCACAAGCATTAAACATGGAAGATAATAATAAGACTTTGAGAGAATTTGCAGCCCGAGTGCTTAAGGATTGCATTCCAGTATTGCAAGACCACCTGTCGAAGCAAACAATTTTTAGCTGCAGCCGGCACTTATGTCATTAATTCAGCATAATCAATTTGGAGGTTCACTAGTGGAAGATCCACACCTCCATCTCTCTGTTTTCCTTGAGTACTGCGACACCGTTAAGCTTAATGGAGTCCCACAAGTTGCAGTTAGGTTCAAACTTTTTCCTTTTTCATTACGGGACAAGGCTCGAGCTTGGCTACATTCACTTCTTGAAGGTTCTATCAAAATGTGGGACCAATTACTCCAAGTTTTTCTCTCTAAGTACTTTCCCCCAAGCAAAACAATCCAACTACGAAACCAAATCACTTGTTTTTTAAGAAGGATGGTGAATCATTGTATGAGGCTTGGGATAGGTTTAAGGAGTTAATGAGACTATGCCCACACCACGGCTTGGAGAAATGGCTGATTGTGCAAACCTTCTATAGTAGATTAAATTATAACGCTCGCATCTCAGTTGACGCCGCATCGGGAGGAGCTTTGATAAACAAAAGTGCAGATGACACTTATAATTTGATTGAAGACATGGCTCTCAACCACTACCAATGGGCAAGTGAAAAAAAGCCACTCCAAAACCTATAAGAAGACATGATGTGGAGACCTTAAACTTGATTGCAGCTAAGGTGGATGCTCTAACTCAAAAGTTTGACAAACTCAATGTGAATGCTCCATGTGTCGCCAATGTTACATGTGAAATCTGTGGGTTGCATAGGACACTTGGCTGCAAATTGTCAGTTGATCGTATCTCCATCTTCGGAACCATCAATGGAGCAAGTGAATTATCTCAACAACTTCAGTCAAAGACCCATCAACGATCCATTCTCCAACACCTACAACCCCGATTAGCAAAATCATCCCAACCTTTCCTACAAAAGCAATTAACCCCATTTTGATCAAATCTCGGCTCTAATGTTCCTAGATAGCCACCAGGTTTTCAGCAGAGGATTCCCAATCCAAAACCAGTGTAGAAATCAAATTTAGAAGCCTTGTTAGAGAATTTTTTTGTGGGACAAGCTAAACAAAATGAAGAGTTCAGGCAACAAAGTCAAGCCATGAACGAAGAAAATCGGAAACTCACTTCCAAGGTTGACTCCTTAGTGACGCACAACAAAATGTTGGAAAATCAAATCACTCAACATGCGAGTTCTTCATCTAGATGCCGAGTAAAATTTTTGGTAGGCTACCTACCTTATGCCTTTTTTCAAAAAGGTATCCCACCTTTAATTTGTATCAAAAAGGTACCCAAAGTTGTGTTTTTATTTCAACGGCAGGTGACCCTAACCAAATCCGGTCATTTAAGCTGATGTTGCTGCTGAGTCATCTGGTTTGTACCCCATCAAAACAAAAGATAGGCTGAGTGAGATGAAGCCATTGTGCCACGCGTCAGAGAAGCCCTTTCGCGGGAATCTAGAATTTGGACAGTGGCTTCGTTGTCTTGACCGGGCAGAGATTGCGATAGACAAAGCTTAGGGTTTTGTGCGAACTGTGAATCGGGTGAAGGAGCACTGGCTTATCGAAGCTCAGTTGGCTCTCCAACGAGATG
Source organism: Dioscorea cayenensis subsp. rotundata (assembly GCF_009730915.1). Classification (NCBI taxonomy): domain Eukaryota; kingdom Viridiplantae; phylum Streptophyta; class Magnoliopsida; order Dioscoreales; family Dioscoreaceae; genus Dioscorea; species Dioscorea cayenensis. Next base: position 3,398,639 of record NC_052486.1, on the reverse strand, counting down.
GCGGTTAAGCTGGGAGATTCTGCGTGAGGGTGAGGAAGCACCCGGACCACTGTAAGTCATTTTCTTTT
>NC_052486.1:3274079-3397571 GCF_009730915.1 Dioscorea cayenensis subsp. rotundata | reverse complement strand
AAAAGAAAATGACTTACGTGATCGGTGCTTCCTCACCCTCACGCCCGAATCTCCCAGCTTAACCGCCATCTACGTTGGAGAGCAGCGAAGCTTCACCAGTCGCTGCTCCTTCACCCGATTCAGGGCTTCGCACAAAACCCTAAGCTTTGTCTATCGCAATCTCTGCCCGGTCAAGACAACGAAGCCATCTTGTCCCAAATTCTAGATTCCCCTGAAAGGGCTTTCTCCGTACGCATTGGGCACAATGGCTTCATCTCACTCAAACTCTATCTTTTGTTTTGATGGGGTACAAACCAAATGACTCGGCTAGATGGAAGCCGAGTTGAATACACTCGATGACTCAAAGAACAACATCGACTAAATGACCGGATTTGGTCAGGGGTCACTACCGCTGAAATAAAAACACAACTTTGGGTACCTTTTGATACAATTAAAGGTGGGATACCTTTTTGAAAAAGGCATAAGGTAGGTAGCCTACCAAAAATTTTACTCGCATCTAGATGAAGAACTCTGCGATGTTGAGTGATTTGATTTTCCAACATTTTGTTGTAGCGCCACTAAGGAGTCAACCTTGAAGTGAGTTTCCGATTTTTCTTCGCTCATGGCTTGACTTTGTTGCCTCGAACTCTTCATTTTGTTTAGCTTGTCCCACAAAAAAATTCTCTAACAAGGCTTCTAAATTTGATTTCTACATCGGTTTTTGGATTTGGGAATCCTCTCACGAAAACCCGTGGCTATCTAGGAACATTAGAGCTTAGATTTGATCAAAATGAGTTAATTGCTTTTTGTAGGAAAAGGTTGGGATGATTTTTGCTAATCGGGGTTGTAGGTGTTGGAGAATGGATCGTTGATGGGTCTTTGATCAAGTTGTTGAGATAATTCACTTGCTCCATTGATGGTTCCAAGATGGAGATACGATCAATCGACAATTTGCGTACCAAGTGTCCTATGCAACCACAGATTTTCACATGTAACATTGGCGACACATGGAGCATTCACATTGAGTTTGTCAAACTTTTGAGTTAGAGCATCCACCTTAGCCTGCAATCAAGTTTTAAGGTCTCCACATCATGTCTTCTTATAGGTTTTGGAGTGGCTTTTTCACTTGCCCATTGGTAGTGGTTGAGAGCCATGTCTTCAATCAAATTATAAGTGTCATCCGCACTTTTTGTTTATCAAAAGCTCCTCCCGATGCGGCGCCAACTCGAGATGCGAGCGTTATAATTTAATCTCATCAGAAGGTTTGCACAATCAGCCATTTTCCTCCAAGCCGTGGTGTGGGCATAGTCTCATTAACTCCTAAACCTATCCCAAGCCTCATACAATGATTCACCATCCTTCTTAAAAAACAAGTGATTTGGTTTCGTAGTTGGATTGTTTTGCTTGGGGGAAAGTACTTAGAGAGAAAAACTTGGAGTAATTGGTCCCACGTTTTGATAGAACCTTCAAGAAGTGAATGTAGCCAAGCTCGAGCCTTGTCCCGTAATGAAAAAGGAAAAAGTTTGAACCTAACTGCAACTTGTGGGACTCCATTAAGCTTAACGGTGTCGCAGTACTCAAGGAAAACAGAGAGATGGAGGTGTGGATCTTCCACTAGTGAACCTCCAAATTGATTATGCTGAATTAATGACATAAGTGTCGGCTGCAGCTCAAAATTGTTTGCTTCGACAGGTGGTCTTGCAATACTGGAATGCAATCCTTAAGCACTCGGGCTGTAAATTCTCTCAAAAGTCTTATTATTATCTTCCATGTTTAATGCTTGTGAGGATTCTTTGAGCTTTGCTTTCTTTGATATTGAGTCGAAATCCCTCTCAAATTCCTGATCTGGTTCTAACAGAGTTCCAAGACTTTGAGCTATTTGCATAGAAGGAGAATCAACCTGCAAGGAAAATAAACAAGTTAAGGGAATTGGACTTAATGGGAAAAATAGAGAGTAAAACACTTAGTCTAACCAGGTTGCAATTTAATCAATATCAACACTATGGTCCCCGGCAAGCAGTGACGCCAAGAACTTGTTGCACAAATCATAGCGCATGGTTTTGCCAAGTAGTAAATAGGATATCGATCCCACGAGGACCAAGTGTGATTACTAATCTATTGCAACAATAGGCTATATAGGCAATTATAAGATGGGAGAATAAAAACAACAAAGTAGCAGAAAGTACACAAATGAGGAGTACAGAGATGCAAGGATGTGGGTTAGGATTCAGATCTGGATGAACTTAGGTTTGGGAACTCACCAGATGTGTTTGGATCTAAACTTGGTTTGAGTAGATTATTTGAAGGGTAATAATCCTCAACTACTTTTCACTCTCTTTCAAGAGATAATAAGTTGATTTTGATTAGGCCATCTCCTACTTTCGTGGTAGATGAAGCCTTTCAAAACCCTAATAAGAGCAATGATTATATGATGAACCCTCAAGAATTACCTTTCAATAAATTCAAGGTGACTTAAGAGGTTCAAAGACCTTGACTAACCTTTCAGTTAACCTTGATCTCTAAGATAAAGCAAGCAAGGCTTTCACACTCACAAGCATGTTACTTGAATCAAAAGCCAACTCAAAGAAATCTACCTTTAAGCACAAAAGATCCATACAAAAGTAATAACACATCAAACAATCACTACTTTGGGCTAATCCCAAACCTAAAGAGAAGTTTTACACTTCCAAATCTCAATTACAAAGGAAAATAGGAAGAATAAAAGTTATGCAAAAAAACACAGCACAAAAGAAAGCTCCCTATGTTGTCCACAAAGATCTGGTCTTCAGTCCTCTAGTCCTCTTCTCCTTCTTTAGCCCCTTTTTAGAGTCTTCAGAAATTCCTTTGTGTCTTGTCCAGCCCGCCACCCCTTACTGCCTTTTCCTTTCTTTCCCTCAAAAACCCTTTTTGATGCCTTTTTATAGCCGATAACAAAAATTGGGCCCTAGTTAACTTTACAAACCACAGGTGCTTTCACAGACCACAGGCGAGTCGTGTGTCTTAGAGAAGTTGGTCCTCAGTCTACAGAGTTTCTTGGTCAGCTCTAGCCTTCTACAAACAAAATAACTAAAAGGAGTAGTTTGTACAAGAAAGAAAGGGGAAATCATTACAAAGGCTAAGAAAATGCATGATTAATGATGGACCACTAGCTAAATGCATGGTGATAATAACACAATTTTTATGTACAACAGTTACTATTGAAGAAACTCTACCAAACATTCCTTAAATGCATGAATAGTACACATATGTCTAGAACTATGAGATTTTTAAGGTCTATTAATAGTCATCAAGTTCAAATTTTATTAGACGGTGGTGGCGATGACAGTTTTATTCAGCCAAGATTGGCAAAATTTTTACATTTGGATGTGCAGCCCAACCATTCAAGGTGTTAGTGGGAGATGGTTCTGCTTTGCAGTGGAAAGACTTGTTGAGAATTTATAGGTTCAAGTACAAGGTTATCTTCTAAAATTTCCTGTATACTTGTTACCTATTGAAGGAGTTAAAATTATTCTTAATGTTAATTGGTTAGCAACATTGGGTTCTCACATTATGGATTACAAGGCTCTTTCCATTTAGTTTTACTCAGATGGCAAATTTATCACTATTTATAGTGATAGACATTTTGGACCACAGCCTGCATCTATTTATCAGCTACCTAGGCTTTGTAGATCCAAAAACATAGCTCCATGTTATTTTCTTGCTGCAAAAGATGTTAATTTAGGTTCTATTGTTCTAAGTTCATCAATTGCATCCTCTCCAAATTCAACTACTAATTGGAATTTCCTACTAAGATGCCTAAAACTTTAAAACAAATGTTGTTAAAGTATTCAGGAGTATTTTTCATTCCTATAGGACTTTCTCCCCCAAGAGAATGTGATCACAGAATCATTATACAACCAGGCTCACAACCTATCAAGGTTAAACCTTATAGATATCCTCATAGCCAAAAGAATGAAATTGACATCTTGGTGAATCAAATGTTATAGGTGGCTTAATTGAACATAGTATCAGTCAATTTTCTTCTCCTGTTCTTTGGTTAAGACGGTACTTGGAGATTTTGCACTAATTATAGAGCATTGAATGGTCTCACTATTAAAGATGCTTATCCAAGTCCTACTGTTGATGAACTGTTACATCCTGATGATAGACATAAAACAACATTTAGAACCCATCATGGTCATTTTCAATGGCTAGTTATGCCATTTGGCTTATCTAATGCTACAACCGCATTCCAAGATTTAATGAATGGTATTTTCCATTTTGCCATGCACATGTAAGTCCTCATATTTTTTTTATGACATTCTAGTTTATAGTAAAGAATTGGACAATCATTTAGTACCTTTGGAGCATGTTCTTATTACTCTACATGAAAATCACTTGTTTGACAAATACTCTAAATGTTGCTTTAGTTTGTTACAAATTGAATATGTGGGTTATATAGTATCAGTTACAAAAGTACAAATGGATCAGGCTAAAATTGAGCCTATTTTACAATGGCCAAAACCTACAAATATCAAACAATTGAGGGGATTTCTGTGGATCAGTGGCTATTATAGATGATTTATTGAAGGTTATGCTACTAAAGCTAAACCTTTGATTGATCTTTTACAAAAAGATTTTTTTCAATGGAATTCTGCAGCTACATCAGCATTTCAAAATTGTAACAAATAATTTATGTTGCTCTAGTTCTAAAGTTGCTTGAATTTGCTAGACCTTTCACTTTGTTGATTGATGCCTCAAGAGTTGGCATTGGTGCAGTTTTAAGCCAAGACAAACATCCTATTGCTTATTTTTGAAAGAAACAATCACCTCAAATGCAGAAACAATCAGCTTATGTAAGGGAATTATATATTGTAATTGAAGCAGTTAGTAAATTCAGGAATTACCTTTTTGGCCATCAATTTACCATCAAAACTGATCAAGAAACCTGGGGACATCTCTATCAACAAACTATTCATACCCAAGAACAACAGTGTTGGCTTCCAAAATTGCTTAGATATAATTTTAACATTGAATATAAACTTGGCAAAGAGAATATAGATGTCGATGCCTTGTCTAGGTGTTTCATCATGCACCTTTCTATGCTACAGTGTCCTCTTCAGTGTCAAACACAACAATTACGACAATAAGATCAATCTTTTGTGAAAAGATTCAGGAAATTGTGTCTAACACCAATACTGATCCTAAATATTCCTCGCATTAGAATTTAATATGGAAGAAGGGGAGATTAGTAATTCTTGATGCATAACAGTTAAAACAACTATTAAATGAGTACCACTCAGCTCCTCTTGTTGGACATGTTGGTTCTCTTCACCTATGCTAGAATGGCTCAACAATTTTATTGGAGAGGTATGTGTAAGGATATTAATGAATTTGTCAAAACTTGTATGGTGTGTTAGTAGGTAAAATCAGATCATACACACCTTGCTGGTTTCCAACAACCCTTGCCTATTCCTCAACAAATCTGGGATGACCTCTCCATAGAATCTATAATGGGATTACTTTTTTCTAAAGGATATTCAGTAATTTTTGTTGTGGCAGACCAACTCTCTAAGTTTGGCCATTTCATGCCACTTAAAGCTGATTTTTCTAGTTCAGTGGTTGCTAAGGTTTTCATTCACAATGTGGTGAAATTACATGGGGTATCAAAAAGAATAATTAGTGATCGTGATAGGGCTTTTTTCAATCATTTTTGGAGGCATTTGTTTCAATCCACGACTAGCACTTTATATAGATATGCAGCATACCATCCACAAACTGATGGCAAAACCAAGTCATTAAATAAATGTTTAGAACTCTACCTTCGCTACTTTGTTTCTAATACACAAAAGGCTTGGGTTGATTATTACCATGGGCTCAATATTGGTATAATACATCATACCATTGCAATGTTGAATTGACTCCTTTTTGAATTGTGGATGGTTGTGATCCTCCAGCTTTGATAACTTATTATTTAATGAGAATGATCCTCCAGATGTATCTCTCTTACTACAATAGCACGATAGAGTTCTACAACAACTGAAACAAAAATCTTTTGAAAGTGCAGAGCTCGTATGTAGAAGCTCACTAACAAACAACGTTCGAGATTTCATTTGACGATAATGATTGGGTATTTGTAAAAACTCCAATCTTATCGCCAACACTCCCCTTGCAGTGAGTAAAAAAATCGAAGTTAAGCATGCATTTTTTTGGGCTTTTTCAAATTATCCAAAGAATTGGGAATGTTGTTTACAAATTACAATTACCCGAAGAGACTCACATCGACCTAGTATTCCATGTATCATTGTTGAAGAAATGTGAAGGAGATCCTCTCTCACAAGGGAGCATCTTACCATTTACATTGGTATCAACTAAGCAAGGTCCATTTCTACAACCTCTTGCAGTGCTTAAATTCAGGCAACTTCTTTGTAATGGGAAATTAATCTCACAGTGTTGGTTCAATGGGATGGTAAACAAGCAGAGGACAATTCTTGGGAGAATTTGAAGCTTTATCAAATCTTAGTTTCTTACTTGGACCTTAAGGATAAGGTTGTATTTAATGGGAAGGGTGATGTTATGGAGAGTTGTAAGGACAAGGTTGTATTTAATTCAAGGCATATGATTTGCTATCTTTTCGCACCTAAGAAGATAGTATGTAATTTAATTCAATAGGTAAATGAATTAACCCCAAACTCTTCATTTTTAATGGTATTTTTAAATTATTTAAATTGTCTAAATTTATATATATTTTTTTATTTTTATATACTTATTTTTATCAGTTTATGATTTTTATATTTATTTATTTATTTTTAATAATATCACTCATCCAAATTAGTTGGATTTAAAATATTTGGCCGATATCTTGGATGTCGGCATGCTCGATTAACTAGCCGCGCATCCTCTAACTAAAAATTAGATATTTGGATTAAAGATTTATACATTTTATTTATTTATTTAAGTTAAACATGCAGGTAGTGTAATAGTTACTAAGATTTTTGGGATTGAACCAGAAAAGAAACACAATATTCCTCTCATTTAATCTCTGTATGTTGCATCACTTTAAAAGTGTTTCTAACATTTTGGCCAACTATTAATTAATGAGTTAATTCCAACTCTGCTTCAATTAATGTCAAAATCATACTCGCAGAGTACACGCAACATGATTCAGCAATAAAAATTCAATCCGCTGGTGTATTTTTAGAAATACCATTAATACTATTGTTATTTTTATATTAATAATATATAATATTTACATATAATTATGCATTAGTTATTATATTTGAAAATTTCTATAATTTATATAGTGCTTATTATATAAAAGCAAAAATTCAAGCTATAAATCAGCTTTTGACTTTAACTTGAACTTTCAAATAACAAATTGAGTCAAATAAATCTTTTATACTAATCTCAAGCCAATTTTTGACACCGCAAAAGAAAATCAAACATTAAAAATAAAAATAAAAATAAAAAGTAGTAACCGAAATGAAGACTTTACTAATAAATAAAGATTATTATATCTCATAACTGAATCCTACGAAAAGGGGAAAAATCAATATTTTTAAAAGAAACTTTTTAGACATGCTAAGAATAAATTAAGGGTCAGGGGACTCAATCTAATAAATGCTGGGCATCAAGGACGCTAATTATTATTATTATTATATATTATTATTATTATTATTATTACATCTAGTCTAATAACAACACTGACTCAAATAAAAATCATTTTCAATTTACAGTGATACTGATCTACTAAAATAAATAAAAATCCCTACCAAATCCAAGAACAAAACTGGCATCCTGAGCAAGAGAGAATCCAAATAAATAGAGTAGGAGTAGAAATATAAAAAAGCCTCTATTCTCCTCCCACTTTCCTCAAAGAACATCACTCAAAGGATTATAAATAATTTATAACATCATGTAAATATATAGATGTATATGAACAAAGAAAAAGATTTTCCTTACCATATCCCAAGTAAGAAACTGATATATCTATTTATAGAAAGAGAGATTAATACATAGAGAAAGAAGACCAAAACATGGACAAAACAAAACATGGAAACCTTTTACTCTTGTTCCACATTCTACCATGCAAAACATCACTTGTAGGATTATAATTACTTTAAGATCATGTTCATACAGACCAAGAACAAGAACAAGAACAAGAAAGACTTTTCCTTGTCATATCCAAGGACACCAAACTAATATCAGAAGAGAATTATATGAAGTGAAGATAATAAGATGAAGAAGTGCTTAGACAGTCTCAAGAGGCTTAGAAGACTTAGCAGAAGAAGGCATAGACTTAGACCTATTCATCATCCATGTTGAAGATGATGATCGATGAAAACGGCACCTAAACGAACCTTGATGTGTCGTCGGAGAGCACAAACACTGGCCACCAACACCACCACCAATTGGACTCTTTGGAGAAGAAGAAGAAGAAATAAGAACTTGTCGATCATTCTTCGCTCCATCCTTTGGTGATGAAGAAGCCATGCTTGTGTTTCTCACAGCTAGAACAACAAGAATAAAAAGAATAAGATGATGAAAGGAAAGAGATGAGAATTTATAAGAGGCTTCCTTTTTTTTCACTCTCTCTTTGGTTTGTTGTCTTTATATGTATTTGTAGTTAGAGTTTGTTGTGTTTGCCTCTATTTATCTCTTTATAGGAAATAAGTTAGTTACTACTTTGAACTTTATTCAAATCTATAAGGATTCATGTTATAGATTTCAAGGGATACCATACTTTTTTAGATTCCTTCTCTCTCCTTTTTATCTATTTTTAAGGGATACCAATATCTTCTAAGATTTTCTCTTTCTTTATAAAACAAGATATATAAATTTTATATGCTAGTGTCATAACTCTTTTGCCTGTTCACTCTTTTCTAGATGGATAAAATGGATTGAGAGTTTTTGTTTTTCTGAGTCATGGCATTGTCTTTTTGGGTGGTGGAATAATATATTAATCTTTGAACTTATCTATTGCGTAATTATACACCCTAAACTTTTCACTTTCTGATTTGATTTTATTCATAAAACAAACTATATTCAAGCATTTACCCTCATTCAAAAAAAAAATAAATAACTAAACCACTCAAAATTCTCAAATTCTTTTGACGGATCACATTACCAAAAAATAAATAACTAAACCACTCAAAATTCTCAAATTTTTTTGACGGATCACATTACCAAAAACTACCAAAAAGTTCTTAACATAACCAGATCTTGCCACAATGATAAAAGTATAGATGAGACTTTCAAATGCGCTGAGCAAGTTTCATCGAGACACGCTTTCCAGCCCCAAACCCCTCGTCACTGGGTGGGCGCCCAGGCATGATGACCAATTCCTAACCCATGCACAAGCCCCTAACCGAGCTCGACATTGCCAATAACTATGTTCTAACCCACTTCCTTAACAATAACTTTGGACCATTTCCACAGTTCCATGGGTTACAAATAAATAAACATATCCTAATTACTTTAACATTAAATTCTTTCTAGATGGCTAAAATTCATAGTTATCTAAGATATATAGACTAGATGGATAAAATTCAGAGTTGATATCCAAAAATGTCACTATCCTTATCAACATATTCTCTCTCTAGAAAAAGTGACCAACAATTAAGAAAAAATAATTAAATGGAAAGTGAGCATCTTCACAAGGAGAATGAATAAAAGCTCCATCATGAGACTCATGACATGCAAATGAAGATGGGGTAACCCTTCAACAAACTATTGAAGCAAATATATATATATATATATATATATCCTAACCTGCCCTCCTCTTTTATCTTTCTATAAAGATTCAATAAATAAATCATGGGCTAAAATTAAAACCATTTGTCCATTCGCTACAATACAATATATATATATATATATATATTATAAAAACTATAAACATACAAACATTAATTTTCCAATTGACAACTAAGTCTATCACTTGTTCTTGTTCCGTTTTGAATGTGAGCACATTATCTGAAAATATGGATGAACTATGAATTTGGAAATTTTGGTCCAGATAATGTCAAGCCATAACCATAAACTTAAGAATGTATACATACATACATACATATATATATATATATAATAATTTAATTTTCAAAATATTTATCTCCACATAAATATGAGACAAATAAAAAGAGGAATCACATATAAATCCTGTGACATTGATCAAAGCACACCAACTGCCACGCATACCATGAGAAATGTAAGGTGTGTGTCTGCTAATGATTGACCAAGAAAAAAAGAAGCTGTGGATGGTCTACAACAACACCATGCAAAACACAAAAAGCCAAAATATCAATATATAATTTTAATAGAAGAAAGAGATGTTTTGTGCTACTCTCTCTCTCATGTATATATACACGTTTGTGCATGAGTGTTCCAATTTTTAATAAATACATGTGATTTATCTTTATGAAAATCCCCCTCAATGTTTCTTTTTACTAAAACACCAATTAAAATTTTATAAGGAAATGACAAAATTACTAATCACAGAAATATATATACATTTTGGAGAAAAGCTGTTTAAATTCATTGAAACTAAATTCCAACTAATACATATGTAAAAGAGAATGTAAGTTTTTGTAAAAGTACATAAACTCTTTTTAATTGAGTTAAAAAAAAATTTATGAAAATGGGTAGTTTTGTTATTTTCATATTTTATAAAAGTAAGTTAATGGTTGATGTTAAAATTTTAACTATGGGTTATTATTTTTAAAAGTGAGGATAAACTTGAGGGTCTTAAGAAATCACCCTACATATATGATTAAGAAAACTAGCTATGCATAATCAAGTCAAAGAAACTAATGCTTGCAATTAATGATAATATCTTGAATTACAATGACTAACGAACAACTTGAACCTGATAACTAGGATCACAACCATTAGACAAGGTTCAACATGGTTTGTCTAAGAAAAACATTCCACAAATTGAGTAGAAGAAAAACCCAGGCATAGCCTGAAAATTTTAAGCTCAACCAACCAATCACTGCCAAAACCAAAACCAAAACCAGACAACTTTGACCAAACAAGCCCGGACCCGAATGATGAACTTTGCATTAAGTGCATCACACGAACTAAATGTCAAATTATTAATGGCCATGTCCCTAAGAAAAAGATCTTCAATTTCATTTTCATAAGAATGTGACCAGAGGGGACCAAGAAAACATTGAAAGGATGAGAAATGGTTGCAAGATTCTCCAATTCAATCATCCAAACAAGTCTATTTCAATGGTTGGTAAGATAAAGAGTAGCTTTTTTATGTATATGCAAGCAAATTTGTGAGCCATGTTTACCTTGAAAGATAAGACGGCGATATTTCAGAGACCAAAGACTGATTTGAGTGGTTCAGGCAGTGTCCTACAATCAACAACACTTCATTATAGAGTTTGTAAAATAGTAAACACAACATTATGTAGCAGTACCTTTCTAATGTCAAAGATTAGCATGATTGTTGGTACGTTAAAGCATCAATAACTTTTTACCAAGGATTTGTCTTTCTCTACAAGACAGACTTTGAATGTGGTGTTTTGCGGTAGCATATCTTCCATATTTCAAGGTCCTTTCCTCTTTCATACTCTTTTATGTACTGTGGGATCTGATCGATATTGATCCGCTCACCGACAAAAACAAGGTTGAAATGTGCCATTAAGCCTAGCATATTCTGTTAAAGTTAAAATGGTGAGGTTCCACAATTGTGATGTATTCAGAGGTGGATCGTTTGTACCTTGTTCATCCTTTAAGTAGCTTTGAAGTGTTGATATCCATTGGCAACAATGTCGAGATCATCTAGAGTGAAATTATACCTCTTTTTCCAAAAGCCAAGTACAAAACCTTGTACCAAACATCAGAAACAAGAACAATTAATGCCCTGATCTTTTTGAGGTTTTTGCTTTTTATACTTATTGATTATTAATAAGAATGCCATTACTTGAAATTTGAGGCATTACCTTCTCAGAACCATGTGACATCAACTTCTCTACAATGTTGAAAAATGCATCGGTTAGTTCATCACTGTAAATTACATCAGCGGCAAAAAGCAGAGATGCACCCTCTGCTTCATCAACCTCCGACGCAGACCATGAGTACTTCGAACTGTTTCTAAACAAACCAGGATAAACCATCACTAATTATAAAAAGTTGATCAAATGTTCAAATTAGTGCTTCATGGATATGGAACATTTTCTGATATAAATCGAACTAACATCCAGTCTCATGTTGAGAACTTAGAGAATTGAAAAGAAAAAATTTATATATAATTATATACATATATCATGAAAAGCACAGCAGCTCAAAGGATCACCTCTGCTGAGCTTCTACATCAGATGCGCCAATTTTGGGTGCTATGACTCTCCAATCAAGTTCTCGAACAAGAACAGAAGATTCACAGTACTTGAGCGCACTCAGCATTGATCTGGACATTAATAGCACAATTATCCAGGACTTCAGTACCTGTATCTGCAAGACCGTACTAGCAGATCATAGAAAAGAAATCTATGAAACAGAAAACTGAAACTGTTGCAATTTACAGCAGCAAAGTCTGAAACTAAATGTGTGACATCAGATGATGCTTCCGAAAGAGAAGAATGAACCATTCAGTTACAGCATTACATATAAAATCTGAAATATATATATCTACACTACAGTTATAAATGAATCTATAATATGCACATATATCCCTTAAAGCATTACTAACTTTTCGGTTAGATATATAAGCTATCTGCATTTTACTAGCACTCTGAACTTCACTTGAACAATGTACTGATGAAGTGACCTTAAAATCTGTGTGTTTTCTTCATATTTTATACTAAAGCTTTGGTGAGTTCGTTAATGCCCAAACGATAAAGTTGGTAAACTAGAGAACCAGGACAGATGGTCACTTCTGCGGTTCTTTGAAAAATGGAGAACGCACAAAAAGTAGCTAAAATAAATAGTATAGGAAATGACCACAAACCATAAATTGGCAGTCCAAAAAGAGAACAAAATGTTAAAATAATTTCATTTAATTTTATATTAACACTAGCAATAATTCAGAGTGGGCAAGAAACAACTAATTTCAGTGCTGGGAATGAGAGTCAACTACCTGTGACAAAGATTGCCCTCAAAACACGTGCAAGTAGTATACCAAGCAACCCTGGCAAAAAGAAAACAAACTTTCACATCTACGCAAAACCACAGTACAAAATTAATTCAGAAAACACAAAAAATCCCTCAGTATTTAAAGGATGCATATCTACAAGAGATTCAAAATTACCTGTTCCAGCACCAAGTTCTACAGCGATCATGTCAACAAAGTCAGATGACATAAAACTTTTGTGCAGCACAAAATCTACTAACACCAAAGCCGCTTTCCACACCTGAAAGTTATGCAATATAACCAATAGAAAGGAAAATTAATTCTGATACATGCAGGGAGAAAGCAGTTTTTAACAGAATTTTCCAAAGATGAAAAGCAGCAGTTATCTTTACTTGCAATCCAACAAGGGGAAGTGATGATGTGATATTATGTTGGATAGTTACTCGATAGTTCAGGCATCTCTCTGTAGCCAGAGAAAGGAAGTAGCTCAATCATTATTGGAAACAAACAAAAATGACATATAATGCAACATTTGAGATGTAAAAGAATAATAATAACTCATTTTAACTACAAACTCAATAAATCATTACCATCAGATCTCAATATTCACCAAAAACATATGCATATGCCAGTTGTAATCAACTCAAACAGTCACAAGTGCATAAATGGAAATTTTCAACTAAATTTTACCATTTTCAAGCATAAGAGTAAGTGATGAACCAGAAATTAGAAAGCTCTGTAACCGTCTGAGGTGCACAATGTGAAACTAACCAAATTCATTGCATAGTTGATTCATACATAAACCTAATGTGAATGGTTCACCAATTTCCAGTATTCAATATGAGCAACGCTTTGAAGTTGCACAAGTTGCGGTAAGAATGCCCCCATTGAGCATAATTGTTTTCAATTGAAGTTCTCAGACAAAATGAGAAACTGTTATTTATATTAATTCATCATAAAACCTATGATATGTTAAATAAGATATAAATATATATATATATATATATATATATATAAGAAAGGAATAACCATCCAAGCAAGAAGCTGGATATCAATAATAAAAACATACTATTGTGATTCCTTCTTCTCCCTGCTTAAAAACAAGGTCACCATCTTTATCAAAATTAAGTTGCCCTCGAGGCATCTTCAACACAAACATGATCACCAACATCACATTGATTAAGCGCCGCTGACAATCAAAACCAGATGTATCAATAATCATTTTAAAAAATAAATATGACGCATTATAAAAAATCTAATTTAACAAAAACTTACAGCTTTCGCAAGTTGCATGATGATCACCATCCCATGCTACATTGGGTTGAAAAGCTGCCACCTGAAGCTGATCAGTACAGTTCCAAAGATCATAAAAATGAAAGTTTCAACCAATTCAACAAAATTAAATGAGAGAAAGAACAGATATTGCAAGTAAGTTACCACTCTTCAAAGTTCAAACTGATATTATTATACAAATAAAGTGTAACATGCACACATCTTATCACCATATGATGCCATGCATACTCTGATATAGGTAGCTAATTAAAATAGCTATGGAGAAAATTATGGACTATATAAATTACATTTATATATAGAGACAACAAACAAAGATCTGAAAATTGCTGAACAAAGCCAAATTTGTATAAGGCTTTTCCATTCAACAATTTAGCAGAGTCAAGATTATCTGATTATGTGGACTCTGCATTGATGTTGGGGGCCATGTGGATCATATTCTGTTTCAGCCAGATTCATGGAATTGTGAAATGTGCCCCTACTAACATTTGGCCACCTTCTTTCAACTGTAAGGGGGGCTCATGCAGTTAAACAATTCAACACTAATTTTCTGAATGTCAAGCATACACTCACTCCATTTGTGTTCCATTTTGATCAACAACATAAAAACAAACACATTAAAAAGAATAGCAATTGCAAAATTAGTTCAAAAAACCACAACAAGAATGCCAAGAAAAGTCTTTATTGAACATAAAAGCCTCACAATCAAAACAAACAAAAAAGGAAAAATCATGCATCACAAAAAAATCAAGCTACAATTGAATTCACAGACCTGTTGGAGGGGCAGTAAAGGTGAAGACAGATATATGAGAGCAGAGGAATGAGGAGGGCATCCAAGATGAACCTCGCTCATCACCTGCTCATCTCCTCCCTCCATTGAGATGAAAAGCTTGGTACTAAAGCTTAAAAATCTGAAAACTAGGTTTCCGGCGAAGGTTGGCAGCGTGTTGGGTGGATAAATAGAAGAGGAAGAAATTAGTGTGCTTTGAGAAATTTTACATTTTGTCCCCTAGAAAATGTTAAAAATTATTCTTTTTAAAGAAAAATTACAAATATGTAGCATCATCATTATGTGTGTTTTTATAGGATGATTTGTTATTAAAAAAAAACTACACATAATTTTATGGTAAAAATTTTTCCATTGTAAAGATAGAAAGTAAGGGATCATATTTTTTTTTTTTAAATTTTTTTCTTAATGAAATATGGACAAACCATAGGTGATGCACAAAAAGTAAAAGTTAATACTTTTAAATCACATATACTTTCATTTTACGTGTGTTAAAAATTTGAACACAACTTTTTAGCAAGATAGAAATACTCTACGTATTATATGGTGCCAATAACTCAAGTGGTTGTTAACCATATTTTTAAAAGTTTGCTATATTTTTTATTTTTATTTAAGTGGATGACTTTGGTTCTGTTTAAGTTAAACATTTTAGATGATGGTTAGGCACATATGAGGTTTTACTCACCTACCTTTGGTTGGCGAATAAGATTAGATGAGAGTGAGGAAAAAGTGAGAAGGTGAGAGAAAGAATGTTAATCAAGAGTTTAAACTTTTTAATCCCATCCAACTCTGCCCTATAAATAGTCATGAAGAATGAAACTCTTAGAGGGTGTTTGGTTCAGAGTACGATATATTACCACAAAGAATGTAGATTACCGTAATGAAGTTGGGAATGCTATATGACCAGGAATGTTGTGGTAATGTGTAATAACCATGTTTGGTTGGAAACTTATACTACTGGTAATCTTTCATTATCATGTTTGGTTCACAACAGTAATCACCTTGGTAATATTCCAAAATTCCCAAAATACCCTTTTATATCTAAAAATTTTTAAAAAATTTTAAATTTTCAAATAAAATAATTCTATAAATGAAAATAATTAAATTATAATTTAAAAAAATTAATTATTTGGCACATTTTTTTTGAAAATATTTTTTTCTCATTAAAAAAATGTTGATAAAAATTAATGAGGATGGATCATAATACAAAATTCTCGCTAATCTCACAATAGCATATATATCCTTTCAACTAGCTATTTTTAACAAAAAGCTCCACAGACACATATAAATAATTGGTAAAAATACAGGGAATGAAATATTAAAAAGTTTAAGCAACTAACATAATATCCAAGTTCTACATCCTGCTAACCTCACAATAGCATACATAATAAGTAGTTCAAATACTAGCACACACATAGTTTCACTCAACATACAACACACAATTTAAATAGTCATAAAACTCCATACACACAATAAATTAATTCTACTGGCAACCTCCTAAAACCCAAGTAACATATTCTTTCCTGCACTCATCTGGAAGTGAGAAGAAATATGACACTTTACTAGTGTCAGATACAATCAAGCTGCCAGCTCTGATCCTTTCCGATTGGGACAAACCTTCAATCTTGAGTAGCTCAGAAAAAACTTTTTCCTTTGAGTCTGCTTCATCGGCTAGAAACTGGAAACAATTAGCAAGCCTTGAAATGTGCTCTCCAGAACTATTAATCCAAGTTCCAATTGAGCTAACAGTGCTTGAGAACTCATCATTGGCAGTATCTTGCCCCAAGGATCGTTTACGCTTACTTTTCTTTACAGGTGCATCATGCCCTGTGATGTGGCAGTGGCATTAGCTGGGCTTGGGGGGATAGTTGCATTTTCTTCCCCATCTATTGTATTAATTTCATGTTCAAAGTGAACAAAAGCATCTCCTATGGATGGTTCAGTAGTTGTTGCAACTTCCTCATTTGCAATATCTTCTACAGCATCTGCTGGACCTTCAGCACCTTCCCCCGTGGCTCGATCTTTCCCAAATACTTGGCTCAACTCTTCTAGGAATGGAAAAGGCTTATTCCTTAGTCCAGCAGCTCCTGGGTGGCTCTGAAAACAAATAAAACAAATAAATAAATTATAAACATGGACAAGACATTTGTGACCAAAAATGATAAAAATCATACTAATGCATTTAGAACAAAATTACCTTTACCCATTCATTGAAGACATTAGCATCACATGTAATGCATTTTGCACTATCATTCCAACCAAAACCACTTGCATTTGGGCCTAACATCTCCTAAATGGCGTGGTATTGTCTTTTCCACAACTTGACCCTTGACTCAATATGTGGTGAGCCTTTGATATTAGAATCAGGTAGCTTTTCACGCATCCACTTTTCAAGTTGAGTCAAATAACCAGCACGAAATTGACCATTATCAGCCTTCCATTTACCAGACTGAGCAAGCCTAGTCAAACATTCAACTAACATGGAATCTTTTTCTATAGTCCAAACATGTTTGCTACCTTGTTTTGTTTGCCTCTTTCCATCTTTCGCATTTGTGTCAATCTCATCAACATTCACATTTTCAGCCATCCTATATCAAGAAAGGATATCAACAAAGAATACATACTAAAAACATCAACAATAACAATAAATATATCACACATGGCTAAACATATAGCATTTCATTTGTATCAATTACACAACAACAATGTGGAAACATTTAATTAAAACATATATTACACATGATTATACACATAATGTTACATTTTTATTGAACATATATTATCCTAGTTATGTTGGGCTCTACTATGTCTCCATTGATTAAACATATCAACTGCTAAATTAGCACGCCATGTTGTCCAAACATCCGATGTTTCAACAAAAGTAATTCTTTTCACCATCTAAATCTTCTTCTACAATGTCTTCACCAATTGTTTTCTTCTAAGGGATCAATAAGCATTTTCCTCCTAATATGATTGTGTAGCAATGCACAAGCAGAAATGATCCTACATTGTGTCTTTACAGGATAGTATGACCTTCCCCTTAAAATTGCCCACCGTCCCTTTCAATAGGCCAAAGCATCTCTCGATTACATTTACTAGCAGAAAGAGTGCTTGTAGTTAAAGAACTCTTCGGGGTGGTGGGTTGGCTACCTTGCCTCCAATCATTTAAGTGATACCTTTGTCCTCTATAAGGGGCAAGAAACCCTTCTCCATTTGGGTATCCAGCATCACACAAATAATAATAATCTACAACCATGTTAAAGGTTGTTAGTGTTTTAACACAACCATTTATTTAAATCTACCTATACCAATCATTTAAATAGTATACCTTGCGGGACACTTAGCCCATTTCTCCTAGAAATTGCATCACGTAACACTCTAGAATCAGCCGCTGAACCCTCCCACCCCGGTAGAATGTAAATAAATTGCATGTCTTGGGAGCATGTCTTGGGAGCACACACCTAAAACATTAGTGGCAATCTCATTTTTTCTTGTTCGATATCTAGGCTTGTCAATTGCTTGGACATTTACTTTGATGTATGTTCCATCTAAAGCCCCCAGACAATTCTATAAAATTGCCAAATGTTAGTATACATAGCACATTTTTTAAAGTAAATTTGAACAATGTAATTTTTTTTTTTTGTTTTTACCTTGAACCATCGCCACCTTTCATCAATTGAGTTTTTCACTGAACTGGTTCGGGTTTTTTTGAGTAAAACTTCATGACATTTTTAAAAATTGCATTTAAAAACTCCTTTAAAATGCCGACTTATTGTCTCTCCAGATCTAACAAATTCTCTTTTTGCTACTCTATTTTTTTGGTCATGTGAAATGGTATATAGGAAAGATGCAACCATTTCTTCAATACACATGTTTCTAGTGTCTACTAGTTTTCCACTTGTGGAAAGCAAATCACATAGAGAATGAAATGCCCTGCGATCCATACGGACACTCTCAATGGAAGCTAGGTCACTCTCAAAGACCAATCTATATAAATTGACACTTCTTATTAATTGCCTACTTGATCTATCATAGGCAATCTGTTTCCTCTTTCTTCTATGCCTACGCTCTAAGGCAATGACGTACATCAATATTGCTAGTTTATTCATCATCTCCGCATACATATAAGCTATGGTGACCAACAAGCACAAATTATACGGAGAGAAAAGATCCATCTACACAAAATAAAATAAAATAAAATAAAATAAACAACATAAGAGAACTAGCTAACAACAAATAATACTATTTAACAATTCAAATACATGAAAACTAAGTATTTTCAAATAATAAATTGAACACTGAATATTATACATCTAATTTTTCAAAGAACCAAGGATTTGTATCTTAATTGCAAACATATGCAGTCCAACTTTACATATATTATATGTTGGATAGAAAAATACACACAAAAGAGATAAAAGCATGGTGTATAGGAGAAATAAAAACTTTTTCAATTCTAAGGAAAAAACATATATATATATATATATGACTTATCTTGAAGTCCAACTATATCTATAGAATAATAAAACTTCTCATTTTCCCAAACACCATAGTCTTTATTAATTGCAACTCACCATCTCATTAGCTAAACAACACTTCATTAATTCTAGGTACCACTTTCATAATTAAGTTTAATTTCCAATATTATAAATGCACTGTGATTTTGTACGTGTAGTATTGACATCAAGAGAAGTGCTTTCATGTGGTCAAAACACATGCAAATTCAAATGTTAGGTTTAATCTTATGTTAAGAACTCTATAAGCTCATGATAATTAATTCTTCAGAAAATTAAACATATAACTTCAAATTCAAGCACTGTCTACTTAAAAAGTTGTTCATTAATTTATTGATATAAAACAATTGATCACATCCACCTCATCCTGATATAATATTCTGCTTAAGAATATTTAATTAATTGAAATAAGACTATTATCTCAAGTATCATAATGAAAAAATAACTCAATGAGTATAATACATAGAAGCATGTATTTATGAGAAAATTTGATAAGAGTGTTAGATAAAGAGTTCAATAGCAACCTCAAAACATAGAAAGAAAAAAACAAAGAAAAAGGTTAGGAACTTCATCAGCAAAAAGAACCTGTTATGCTTGTGTTATGTAAAAGGAAAAGAATGTAATAATAAAAAGAAGAAAAATCAAATAAAGAGGGAAAATATCTTTGTTGTGCTTGGCTGGATGCAGGAAAAACAATGAAAAGAAAGGCAAGTAAATGAAGAAAAATTTCAACACTAAAGCTTCACCTGAGGAAAATACCAGCACTTGATGGAGAAGGCTGCGTAATGGAGGTGGTGGCTCAGATGCTATAGTTGACGCCGATGATGGTGGAAGAGGCTGTATGACGTTGGAGGAGGTGGCTGTTGGAGGTTGGGTAACTATAGAGGAGGTGATTGCCGGAGGGGCGTGATGGTGAGAGAGGTGGTCCCTGGAGGGCGGCCACAGTGGAGGAGGTGGGTCATCGGAGTATGGTGTGTTTGTGGAGGAATTAGGGCTTCATCAGTGTTAAGAGAGGGTAAAGAAAGAATTATGTTTGAAGATTGAGGGCAAAGATGGAATATTTTTTTATATAAGATTACCATGATAGTGGTAATCTGGATGGACACCTATTTTGGTGGTAATCTGATTACCAAGTTATTTGGTAATATTTCACTATTGGTAATCTCACATTACCGTCGACATTATCGATGCTACAGTAGTAAACATGATAATCTATCCAGATTACCACTTGATTCCCGGTAATTTGAAAAGATTACCGCGAACCAAACGCCCCCTTATTGTATAAGGGGAAGAAAGTGGGAGTGATGGAAAAGTGAGAATGTGAGAGAAAATTAATTTCTTTTAGAGTTAGTATAAGGGTTTTTCACGTATTATCTGTGTCTTTTATTTTTTGAGCATTATTTTTCTGTCATGACCTCTACTCTATTCGGTCCCTCGCATTTTTCATAACATGTTTCATTTTTTAAAAACAATTACATCTTACCAATTATAAATACGGTAATTTTATCCAATAAAATTTAGAAGTAGATGGTGATTTAAACTACAATCACTAAATTTTGTATCTGTGTCTTTTATTTTTTTTCAGCATTATTTTTTATTTTTTTGTTGTGACCCTACTCTATTCGGTCCTACATTTCCATAGTAGGTTATATTTTACAAACAATTATATTTTATCAATTATAAATACGGAAGTTTTATCCAATAAAATTTAAAAGTAGATGGTGATATTAGCTACAATCACTAAATTAGAATTTCATGAAATATACTAAATATTTTATAGATTAAAAAAATAATGAAATAGTTATATATTTTGGATAGCATGTATCTGAATGAAACATATTCATAAAACATGAAAAAACAAAGACAAAATACTATATCATCTTGAATGGGAAAACATAACTCAGACAAGGAGATTCTCAAGTCTCATACATGGGCCTCTTGTTGTTTGGAATCCAAGTTAGTATTAGTATCTAAGGAGTGCAAGAGGTTTATGTCGAGACTTCACGAAGTTATACCAAGATGTATCAAATGTGTGCGAGAGCCAAGATGGTCAAACTACACATACACTTGAAGCCATGTGGGGGCCGAAAAACAGGAGTGCCACACTTGAAATCTCATACATAGAGCTGCAGACTGCGAGCTTGGCTCGACGCTGCCCTGCCCGCCAATAAAAATGGGCGGGTTGGGTTGAGCTTTTATAGGCTCGCCTGAGGCTGGGCCTAACGGGTCAACCCGCTGGTCGCTGGGTGAGCGGGCGCCCGCTTCTAATATATATATAATATATTTTTATATAATATATATATATATTGATATTGACATATTATTAAGGATTTAAATTAAAAAATAAATAAATAATTTTAATGAAGTTTAATATGCATTTAATTATGTTTTTAAAAAGAAATACGGAGATAACAAAACATTTTTAATGACTTGTTGATTTTTGATGAATATTATGATTGTAATGGATGTTTTTATTTTTTGTGCTTTGTTAATTTTGTTAAATTTTTGTTGATTAGTAATGGATGAATGTTATAATCAGTAATAGATGTTTTATCTTGTGGTTTGTTGTTGTTTTTTAAAAATTTTTGTTGATTGTAAATTTATAATAGTGTTTTTATTTAGAGATTTTTGTAATTATTGTTGATTTTGTTAGGTTTTGAATATTATAATGGATGTTTTTTTATTTTTGTTAATTATCGCATGTTTTTAATTTTTTTAATTTAGTTTTTTTATGAATTTATAATGAATGTTTTCAATGTTTCATATATTACAACATTTATAAAAATAAAATAAATTAATTATTTTGATTTTTTGGCGGGCCGGACCGCCCCACCCCGCCAAATGGCGGGTTTTTGAGTGGCCACGGGCCGCCCTCACCCACCTGCCCGTTTTGACTGCTCTACTCATACATGAGGTGCTTCTTGTTTGTAATCTAACTTAATATAAGTAATTGAGGAATGTAAAGATGTGTTTGATATGCAATTAAATACAACACAAAAGCAAAGATCTAATACAGAGTATAAGTAGTTATGGTACAACATAACCTCTTGTACTATACTATGCTTGATATTTTTATGAACAACACAAAAATTTTTTGTGTTGTTTCTCTTTTGATTTATAAAGTACTAAACAAAATATGTAAAATTACTATGATATTTTTTACAATAAAGAACTTCACAAGTAAATTTTAAAGTTTTTCTCATTTTCAATATTAACATGATTAAATTTTTTATAATTAATGTCACACCCACCCCTCCTACCGAGGTAAATGTGGCACCCATCAGTTAAAAATTCCTTTTTAACTGGAAACCTGACACCTCTCGTGAAACCAAATCGGACTTACAAATTACAATTTATAACTTTTACACCAATCTGTAGGATTCAAATACATAAATACAACAAATATAATAACTCAAATTTGTGGGTACAACTCGCTACAAGATCACGATACCAACAAATATAAAGAAAAGTATGGGACCCACTGCGCAGTCTTGGACTTAACCCCCGACTAGCTCTAAACTTGAACAGCAGATCTAGGGTCTTGCTCCTGCGATACTAAAGACATTCGATTGGTCGGTAGTGGCTTAATAATTTCAAATATTCAAATACGATGATATATAAAATATATAAATACCAACTTCTCAAATAATTTTTCCAACTTTTCCAAAATACCAGAATTCTAGCAAAATACATTTTTTAAAGAACTTTTGAAACATAAATTCATCACAAATCAATATCAAATCAATTTTCTAAGAAAATCCAAATTGTTGTGAGAGACGCCTCCTAAGAGCGGCAATTTGAGCCGCTTCCCCTCATCACAACCCAAAAATAACAAGTAATATAAAAAAATCCATTCTCAATTCCACGACTGGAAAAACTCTCCCCACTTAGCCGCCGTCGCGACTAGGGTTGGGAGCCGCGAAGTCTTCGCACCCTCGAGCGTTGGCCCATCGGTCCCCATGTGGTGACTCTAGGGATCCCGATGTATAATCCAATCGTGGGCTCTACGCTCCCACCGATCCGGACAAATCAACACTCAGTCCACCACGCCACCTCTAAAGGGCGGCCCGTGGGGACCCACTCTCGCAGTGAGTCGGGCCTTAGCCCGCCGTCGCCCATCCAAAACCAACATGTAAATACAGCGAATAAAACAATCAGTATAAATCACATCATAGGGATCCTTATCCGGGACAAGCATTCACATCACGAAAAATAAACATCATTTCCACAAAGCCAATGTCAAAAGTATAACAATGCATAAAACCAGTAAAATCCAAATCCATGATACCATTCCTATTCGAGGAATGAAAACCAATTCCACAAATATTGTTGGTAAAACATTTTAATACGGGCACATGATTTCACAAATCATTCCAAATCAAAAGCATATGTAACCAAAAATACATGAATTGAATAATTAAATCACATATACATGTATTTTTCACTATTCACAAATCACGTATAATTATACTGAAAACCGATGTATCAATACGATTGTCGGGAGCGTCAACAAAGAAGTAAATATACGTATACCTCAACATTATACGCCAATTAAACATGATAAAAAGAAATACTTAAACAATTATTTCCAAAATACTAGTTATTAAACAATTATTTCAAAATAATAATAATTAATCAATTAAATAATAGCCACTACCAACTCACCTGGTGTCCTTGGGTTCCTTGCTAGACCTGGAACTCCCTTCCAAGACTGAACAACACCTAACAAGAATAATAATATAAAAATAAATACTACATTTAAACTCAAAAGAAAATACGAAAACAATAATAGACTCTCTATTGGACCCATTCACTCCAATCGGTTAAAACCCGACCTTGCATAATCCAACTGGCTTTCAATTGTATTTAAACAAACTCAGTTTAGGCTAAACACTGCTGAATCAATCTGAACCAATCTCAATTCCATTGAACCAAGCTCAATTGCACTGAACCAAGCTTAATTGCACTGAACCAAACTCAATCAAACTGAACCAGCTTGAACCAACTCAATTCTTATTCAAAATCCATTGAACCAACTTGGTTCAGTCCAAAACCCTTAACCCAAATCAACTGAACCCAAACCCAAACCATCTCAACTTGATTTGATCAAGCCCAACTTAACCAAATCAATTCAACTCAACCAAATCAATTTCAACTTGGTTTGATCCAACCAAATCAATTTGGTTAAACCCAACAAATCAATTCAACCATCTTCATTAACACCTTAATCATCATCATCATCATCAACTTAATTAATCAAACCAAACCCTAATCTCGGTGCTACAGTAATTGCTACGTAATTCCGGGAACCCTCATCTCCATTTCAAGCGATTTTCAACTCGAATACGAGGTTTTTCTAAAAACAATTTCATACACTCATCATCTACAATAATTAAACATGCTTTTTCAACCCAAATAAATCATTTTTCTTCATCAAATCCACCAAATACACACACACATACATTCAAGTATACCAATAAATAAATCATCACAATACTTACCAAACAATACTTCATCCTATTCTCCCTCCATCAAGCACAAAGCTCCATCACTCCCATTTTTTTTTTCTTTCTTTTCTTTTTTTTTTTTAACTCACGGTTTACTGTAGCAGGAAAGAATGAGAAGGAGATGAAGAAGATGAACACTCAAGAGTCTAGATTTTTCTCACAATGAAGTTTTTCAGCCAAAATTTACATTTAGTCCCTCAAAAAACTTAACTTCTTACAAGTCAGTCCCTGCAAAAACTCACAAATGGTCCCTGAATTATGAAAATAGTATTCTCAAAAAGGTCCTTGGAAACTATCAAATGGTCCCTGAAGTATAACACAATATTTCAAAAAGGTCCCTACCGCCTTACCTTTCAGTCCTTGGTTTCCAGGAATATTTTATATCAATCCTTTTTCTATTACTCTTTAACCCAAAAATCTTTTTAAAAACTTTTTACACTTAAGTCCCTTATTCAGTCCACTTGGGGTTTTTCAACAAGACTACTGCAGAAAATTTCTATCAGAATCGTAGTAATACCTCGAATATATTTTCCAACAGATATGTAAAGGTTCAGGGTATTACAATTAATCAATTTTTAAATCATAATTATATTTTTTAAAATTTTCAAAATATATATACAAATATTTTTTTACTAAAAATACATGATAAATTATGTAAATATGTCAACAAGCTAAACAATAAAAGTTTTACTATATAATCTTATTAAATATAATATAATCTATAATCTATATAACCTAATTTATAATTAATAATCTTATTAAATCATAATTATATATTTTTTATATTATATATACTAATTTAAAGAAAATTAAGTTTCCAAAAAATTAATTTTTGTAACTTTTTTTTAACTATATAAACTAATTTATAAAATGTTAAGAGGTTCAATAATAAAATTTGCAAATATGATTTTAAATTTAAATAGAAGAAAAACAATAAAACAAATATATAATTTAAATTTAATTATTAACTTTGAACTTTAATAGATTGATGATTTGTTTATTCATGGATATAGATATAAGAAGATTTATATTTATTTTTTATATAATTTTAACTTTTAATTTAGCATCCATGTGAAAATATCAGACAAATATGAATTTGCAAAAAGAGGATGAAGCTTTGTGGCATCAGAATGAGAAACATTAATTTAGATATGTATCCAAGTAAATAATTAAATAAATAAAATATATGGGAAAGAAAGGTAGACACAAAACCTAAATTAAAAAAGCCTCATCCTACCATTATTTGTTTGAAAAGATTCCATTGTATAGAAATTAAATGCTAATTCAGATGAAATACATCTCTTTTGCATTAAAAGAAATTGTATAATGTTCAAATTGAAATGAAAACACAAATAGCATTAGGAAAACTATAAATATAGCAATATAATTATAAATCAATCATAAATATCATTAAAAACTTAAATACTTGAAGAAAATAAATTCCAAAAAAATCTATAATCTCAACAACGCATATCTTTCCAACGTGAATCCTTAACCAATATCTCCCTCGGAGTCCCTAAATACTCTAAAATTTCAGAGAGGCCTTAAAATCTTAGAGAAACTAGAGAGCAAAAAATATATAAGGGAGGAAAAGAGAGGGAGAGGGAGAGGGAATGGGAGAAGAGGACTGTGTAAATGAGGAAGGGCGTCGCCGGAGGAAGAGAATGAGATGCAAGGTCAAGGACTTGAGTGTCGTGGGATGTGGTATGCCATGATTGTAATTTTTATTTGTTATTTAGGGTAATTTAGCCTTTTAGTTGTGTTGTAAGATAGAATTTTTATACGTATAAAAATTTTATCCACTTGTGCTGTACTTTGATAACCTTTTGTGTTGCACTCTCAACCTATTGACAAATCAAATAAGGAAACAAAAGAACTCGTGTTGTGTTATACCTCAGAATTAAACTTTGTGTATCAAACGGGCTCTAAAATTGTTATGTGTGAAACTTGACATAGTTATACCAAGATATATCAAATGTGTGAGAAAGCCAAGATGGTCAAAATACACATGTGAATGGGAGCCATGTGGAGGCCAAAAAACAAGTGCGAGCAAAGTGCCACATGGGAAATGAAAATGATTAAGACATGCAAGGGTGCAGAGCCACACATGGTTGAAACACTCACATTAGAACACGAATTGGTCAGGACAAATACAAGTGTTGCGCTACACCTGATGGAGGGTCGAGACAGATGGTGTAATGAGACCAAGACACATTATAACATCCCCGAAATTAAAAACCCTTGACTAAATACAAAATTAAAATTTTCTATTGTGCATATTTACATTAAAATAGTATAATTATTATATAAGGACATTTTAAATAGTCATCAATGCGGTATAGGGTTGAAATAAAAATAAAATAAATGCTGGGGTTACGTGAATAGGCTTTTTTTTAAAATATTATAAAAAAAAATATTTACTAAATTACGCATGTTTGGGATTATTTACCAAAATATGCAAGTTGGTGGAAAACGGGAAAACTTTCCCTGTTTCCAGCTTTTTTTTATTTTTTTATTTTAAAATATAGAAAACGGGAGATTAACTCCCGTTTTCCCTTTTTTTTAATTAAAAAAAAAACCTCAAACGGATAATGCCCTCTCATTGGTTGCTGTTAAATTTTTAAAATATTCTTCACAATGGCCTCTCCTTGGCTTCTTCGCTAATGCCTTTATAAAAAAGCAAAAACAGAACACTGAGCCATAGCCACTTTAGTAACGGATATAAATTTATCCGTTGAATTATTTTATTATTATTTTTTCTTATATAATACCCACTTCATGCTATCTCCCCTTCCATTCTCATTTTCTCCCATTTTAATCTTATTTCAAGTTCTAATTGTACGGGTGTTTTATACTTACACGTATACGGGATTTTTGTTGATAATTTTCGATGGCGTTTTTAAGATTACAAAGTAATCACATTTCATCCATTTTGTCAAAAAAGGTAATATTTTTGTATACTTAGATAACGTTGAAATTAATTATTTATTAATAATTATATTAAGACATTAGTTTCACATAATAATTTTTTATGTCATAATTATTAATCGTATTAATAATTATCTTATTAGCGGCCGAAGCATGTTTAATTAGATAACACACTATATTTTTAGGGTAATTTTTTTATTAATAATTGTATTATGTCATAATTAATTATTGTATTAATAATTGTTATATTAACCTCGAAGCATGTTTACTTAGATAACCTAGTATATTATTTGGTTATTTTTTTATTAATAATTGTATTAAGTCATTATTTTATATTAATGATTGTATTATATCATAATTATTAATCGTATTAATAATTATCTTATTAGCGCCCCAATCATGTTTAATTAGATAACCCACTATATTTTTAGGGTAATTTTTTTATTATTAATAATCGTATTATGTCATTAGGTTTTATTAATAATATGTATGTATGTCATAATTAATTATTGTATTAATAATTATAATATTAACCTCGAAGAATATTTACGTAGATAGCCTAGTATATTATTTGGTTATATTTTATTAATAATTGTATTAAGTCATTATTTTATATTAATGATTGTATTATATCATAATTATTAATCATATTAATAATTATCTTATTAGCACCCCAATCATGTTTAATTAGATAACCCACAATATTTTTAGGGTAATTTTTTTTATTATTAATAATCGTATTATGTCATTAGGTTTTATGAATAATTTTATTATGTCATAATTTATTATTGTATTAATAATTGTTGTATTAACCTCGAAGAATGTTTATTTAGATAACTTAGTATATTATTCGGTTATTTTTTATCAATAATTGTATTAAGTCATTATTTTATATTAATAATTGTATTATGTCATAATTATTAATCGTATTAATAATTATCTTATTAGCACCCCAATCATGTTTAATTAGATAACTCACTACATTTTTAGGTAATTTTGTTTATTATTAATAATTGTATTATGTCATTAGGTTTTATGAATAATTTTATTATGTCACAATTAATTATTGTATTAATAATTGTTATATTAACCATGAAGCATGTTTATTTAGATAACCTAATATATTATTAGGTTATTTTTTATTAATAATTGTATTAAGTCATTATTTTAGATAACCTAGTATATTATTAGGTTAATTTTTTATTGTATTAATAATTGTTATATTATGGCCGAAGCATGTTTATTTAGATAACCTAGTATATTATTAGGTTAATTTTTTTATTGTATTAATAATTATTATATCATGGCCGAAGCTTGTTTATTTAGATAACCTAGAATATTATTAGGTTAATTTTTTATTAAAAATTATATTAAGTCATTAGTTTATATTAATAATTGTATTATTTCATAATTATTAATTGTATTAATAATTATATTATTAGGTTAGATAGATGATGTATTACATAAATAACACACCAATGTTTATGGTTTACTCTTCAATCATATTTAATTTTTCGTGTCTTATATTTTTTTTTCAAGTCAACCTATTTTATTTTTTCATTTAATATAAAATTGATTAATTTATAACTTTCTACAGCCTGATCTGGTTCTTAGGTGTAGACATGTGTCTATCGTAGAGCCTCCTCCAGAAATCATAAGCCTTTTAAGAGAAGCCGGGTTTTATCATGCGACTCAAATTCTTAATTTCCGAATTGATGCCGCTCTTGTGAGTGCATTAGTGGAGAGATGGCGGACTGAAACACACAAGTTCCACCTTACATGCGGTGAGACAACAATCACGTTGGAAGATGTGTCGCTATTACTTGGCTTGCCCATTAACGGCCATGAAGTCATCGGACAGACTTCCGGCTTAGGAAGTGATGTCTGTGCAGAGTTGCTCGGAGTGGTCCCACCGGCGGAGCAAAGGAAAGGTCAGAGTATAACTTTAACGTGGCTTGAGGAAATATTTGGCATGTTGTCATACAATGCAGGTCAACGACAAATAAAATGTTATGCACATGCCTATATCCTAAGGCTTATCGGTTGTGTCCTCATGCTAGATATATCTCAAAACAAGGTTCATCTGAAGTGGTTACCGCTTCTGAGGAATTTTACAGAAGCAGGAAGATATTGTTGGGGTTCAGCATATCTAGCAATCCTATACAGGTCTTTATGTTGTGCATCCAACAAGGATATGAAAAATATTAGTGGATCTATGATATTACTTCAATTATGGGCATGGTACAGGATTTCAAGTATATCCCCTCGAACCCGTGCTATTGTATCCTTTTCCTCGGCTCGTAGGTGAGAGCAAATTAAATTGATGATTCATTTTACACTTAATTATAATTCATTAAAATTATAATTCATTCTCATTTTTAGGTGAGCGCACATTGAAGTGGATGATGATAGCCGCAGCAACAAGCACAATGTGAAGATATATTGGCAGTTACTAGATCGGTTAGAGATGCAACAGGTAATGTTATTAAAAAACTGATAATTCATACACATATTTTAGGTATTAATAATTGTTGATTATTTGGTAAATAATTTTGAATAGTTTATATGGCGGCCTTATGATTCGAACGAGATAATCGCACAAGTACCACAGGACATTTTCGCGGATAGACCTTTATGGACTGCGTTTACATCATTGATTTACTTCGAAGTTATTGAGTGGCACCAAGCAGATCGAGTGACAAGACAATTTGGCTTCGCCCAAAGTGCTCCTCTCGATCCAGTTTGCATTGGACCGACCCATGATCATGATCTTCATGGCAGAATTGACACAGATTGGGCATTGATGCACAGAAGATGTATTGGATATTGGAGAGATAGAGCGTCACGTTGCCTCAACCTCCATGTTCCTGCCGGGAATAACGCAATATCGGTGGAATATTATGACTGGTATACTACTAATACCATACTATTTTTATCGACAGATCAGGACTTGTTGGATCCTTGTACGAGAGGGAACACTCTTCCAGCGCCTCTCAAAGCGTTTCCAACAGTAGTTGTAGATGTGCCACCACCGAGTCCTCCTGTACGAAGACGTCATCGGCATAGTTCTTGGGTCGAACACGACGAGGCACATATTCCTCGACACCCACATCACGAAGGGTACTAGTTATTTCACTCATCATATGATATCAACATTACTCGATCATCTCATCTCCATGGATTTCCTCCAGTTGAGCCCAACAGATACTCGGTTGATTTCGGGATGGACTTTGTGCGGAATTTATTTGAGTATCAACCTCATCATCCACCTATGGAACTTGGACAATCTAGTCATTCAACTTCATTTCGGCAACAAGACTGGGAATCACCCCCAAACCCTTCGTACTTTGCTGCGAACCTGAACACTCTAGCCTCATCAATACACGATTCGGATGAATCATCTGATGATGACCCGCCAGCCGAGCAAGCACGAAGAACTAGGCCACGAGGACTGCCCGACAGAAATATCCATCCACCTCAATATTTTACTGAGAGATGGCAGCGTAGACGGTAGAGTAGACTCTTGAATTAGTTTTTCTTTATTGTGTGCACAAAACTATCTGTAATATTTTTTTGCTTGGTGTTCTATGTTGTGTATTTTTTTAAATTTACTTTTTCTTTACATTTGTTTTTTCTTCATATGCTTTAACAAAAGGCTTTAATGATAAGACATTACATGTTATAATTATATGGAAGGCTTACATCATTAAAACATTACAACAAAAAAGACATTTAGAGTACATTACGACCGACTACTTGAACCGGCAATGTTGGGACAATTTCGGCGACTATATCCTTCGTTGCGACATAAACCACAATGTTTTCGCTGAACACCTTTCCTAATATCCATCTCATTATGAATCCTTGTAGATTTTGATCTTCCTTTCGTTAGTCTTCTCATCGTAATATTAGGACGTAGACGTGGACCATTATAAGGGTTCCAATATCCCTCATTTGATACTGGCTCAAACTCTTTACGATATACATTAGAAAACTATTTGAAGCCTATACACGTTGTCAACATACTCCTCCCAATGTAGATGAATATGAGAGCATGCTGCAAGGACATGCCGACATGAAAAATATAATGTCTGAAAAGCACCACAGTCACACCAATGTGATCTTAGGTTGATGCGAAAAGTGCTAGCTTGTCTCCCACATTGCGGGGGTGACATCTCATCTACCATGAATGACTTCTCTTCACGGTCGAATTGACGAACGTATAAGCTGGATGCTGCTTGTTGATTTTCTTGGATTACCTTCATTAATGATTCTGAGAAGATAATGCCAGATGTAATATGAGCGTGCACCTGTACACCTTTCCTCACAAACAACTCGGCAAGTCGGAAGTACGTTGATTTAACCATAGCTGTTATAGGAAGGTTTCTTGTTCCCTTGAGCACTGAATTAACACATTCTGCGAGGTTGGTTGTCATGTGACCATACCTTCTCCTTTCTTTATCGAACGCTTGAGCCCACTTCTCCCACGGTATATTATCCAACCATCTCGTCGCCTCTGCATCGTTGTCCCATAGTAAACCATACTAGTAGTTAAAATCATGAATGGTTTTCGAATAACCTGCAACAATGAACTTAAAAAGTTAAGATAACTTCAATAATTAACAACAATGTAAGAGTTAGATTAAAAAAATTTTAATCTTGTAACTTGTCAATATTGACAACTTTACGTTGTATTTCTTTGTTTCTGAAACGACGCATGAAATTGGTCGAGATATGTCTAATGCAGTAAACATGGTACACACGAGGAGCACTCATCTGATGGCCAAGTGATCTAAATGATGATTTGATAGATTCATGGTGATCAGATATAAAGCATATTCCTTCTTGTGGTGTTACACTGGAACATAAGTTGCGCAAGAAGAAAGTCCATGCACCCAACGTCTTTCCTTCCATGATGGCAAAACCAATCGGCAGGATATTTTTATTACCATTTTGTGCGATTACCAACAACAAAGTGCCTTTATATTTGCCATAAATATGGGTGCCATCTATCTGGACGACCGGTTTGTAATATTTGAAAGCCTCCACGCACGCGGGGAAGCTCCAGAAAACTCTATGAAAGATTCGAGTATCACGTACTAGGTAAGGTCCATAGTATGCTGCCTGGGTCTTGAGATCAACTATTGTCCCAGAAACAAACTGCTGTAATGCTGATAGCCATCTTGGTAATTCGTTGTAGGACTCCTCCCAATTGCCAAATGCTACTTCAACAGCTTTTTGCTTAGCTATCCATACTTTCCTATATATCGGTGTATATCCGTATCGATTCTTGATCTCCAATATTAAAACCGATAAATTGATGCATGGCTACTGTTAGACTAGTGCTTGTATTTGGCGACAAATCATGTTTGAATCCAGCTTCAAATGATCCTGGAAGATCATTACTGATGAACACGTGTGAGGCCCAGTGTACTCTGTAATTTCCCAAAGCTATCTCCGCTTGCTGTAGGATGCACGAACCCTCCAAATGCACCCATCGCCATATGACTTACATTTACTGGAGTATCGAGTCGGATCAGACTCAATAACTTTGTTTTCGACAGATTTAAGTAAGCAGTAATGCTTAATTGTGCTTATAGCATCATCTTTGCTTCGAAACCTTATGCCTACATGAAAATCTCCATTTGTTTTTGCTCCACTTAATGTGCCGGCATACAATAAAGGGTACTCTGAAAATTCTTGTGCAGACATTGCTTCCAAATCAAGGGTCCGCATATGTGCTGGAGGCTCCATTGGTGCCATCGTAAAAAATATGGCCGGTCATTAGAACGTCTTCAAAATTGCATTCTTCTAACTGAATGTCATCAACACTTGCTTTAGTGTCTTCCCCAAAGTTGTCACCATCGTCGTCCTCATCGTCTCCACTGGATCGGCCATATTGACTGAATTCGGTTTCATGAGTATCATGAAAAGAACTTGTTCCGCCTTTGTAGATGTTGTGAATTAGTAAAATAAATATTGGGTGGTGGATCATCTTGTGCCCTCCACTCCGGTAATGAAATCCTCTCCCATCTCATATTGCTTTGAACTTTGTCATCTGGGGCAGTTTGTTGTTGGGAAGGAGCACCCTCGAAAGTTGCAGTGCTGAACTCCACGTACAATTCAATAATGCCAATATCTGGATTTCTTTTGTGGCAGTTGATCATCATCCAAACATCTCAGTCATTATGCAATTTGAATGACCGATAGTAAATCTTGCCGGATCCCGAAGAAATTGGGAGCCGATATTTGATACATGAAACTCCTTAGTTGTCAGCAGTCTCAATGCTTTCTTCAATTGATCTCTTTAAAAATATGATTGATCCTCCGACGAAAATATAATTGTGTTTTCACTAGTAGTGATTGAACCATTGTAGTAAACCAATACAAGTGAAGTCTCTACCATTGTTGAAGACAAGAAGAAGAAGTATGGATGAGTGAGTTGAAAGAGAGTAAATAGTGTGCAAGAGTGAAAATGAGCTACTAATGTTGGTTTATATAAAGAGCTCGAATTTTGAAAATTTCATTTATGAACATTGCAGGTTTGACTATCCTAATTACTGATTGGTGTAGGTTTGACCAACCTATTTTTGTGCTAAATCTTGGTAGTGCGAGTTTGGTGTCCTACTTTGTCCTAATCATCTGAGTGGTGTAGAGTTTGACCGGGCGTACTTTGTCTTTGGTAGTGCGAGTTTGACTATCCTACTTTGTCCCAATCACTGAGTTGTGCAGGTTTGACCGGCGTACTTTATGCTAATCACTGACCGGTGCAGCTTTAACCGATCTACTTTGTACTAATTACTGACTGGTGGAGGTTTGAGTAATCTACTTTGTACTAATTACTAACCGATGTAGGTTTGACAGTCTTACTTTGTGCTAAGTACTGACCGGTGCAGGTTTGACCGACATACTTTGAACTAATTATTGACAGGTGTAAGTTTCACTGTCCTACCTTATGTTAATTACTGATCGGTGCAGGTTTGACCAACTTACTTTGAACTAATTACTGATCGGTGCAGGTTTGACGGATGTACTTTGTGCTAATCACTGACCGGTGCAGTTTTGATCGTCCTACTTTATCCTAATTAATTACCGATACAAATTTAACCAAACTACTTTGTACCAATTACTGACTGATGGAGGTTTAAGCGACCTACTTTGCACTAAGTACTGACCGGTGCAGGCTTGACCGTCCTACTTTATCCTAATTAATTACCTATACAAATTTAACCAAACTACTTTGTACCAATTACTGACCGATGCAGGTTTAAGCGACCTACTTTGCACTAAGTACTGACCGGTGCATTTTTCATTGTCCTACTTTGTGGTAATTATTAACCGGTGCAGATTTGACAGTCCTACTTTATGCTAATTACTAACAGTGTAAGTTTGACCGTCCTACTTTGTACTAAGTATTTACCGTTGTAGATTTAACCATCCTATTTTGTACTAATTAATTACTGGTGCAAGTTTAACCGTTTTATTTCTAATATTTTTTGAGATTCGTAGTTTTTTTTAAAAATAAAACGTTAATATATATATATATATATCAACAATTATTTTTTAATTAAAAAATTAATTATATAAAAAAAAAAATTTTAAAAACTTAACAGTTAACAGTAGCTACATGAGTTTTTTTTAAAAATTAAAATAAAAATGGGAAAACGGGAAATTAACTCCCGTTTTCCCAATTTTTTTATTAAAAAAATTATAAAATTTTGAAAACGGGAGAATTTCGCCTGTTTTCAAAAAATTTTAATTAAAAAAATAAAAAGGGGAGAAACTCTCCGGTTTTCTATATTTTAAAATAAAAAAAAACTGAAAATGGGGAAAGTTTTCCAGTTTCCCGCCAACATGCGTATTTTGGTAAATAATCCCAAACATGCGTAATTTAGTAAATTTTTTTTTTGTAATATTCTAAAAAAAAGCCTATGCGAATAACCCTCATTTTCTTACTTCAATCATGATACGCAATAGGGTTATTGGCATTCAAGATGAGATTACAAGTGGGCAAGATAGTAGTAAAGTAGAGGGTACACATATTTCGGTTTAGCATCGGGCAAAAGGTAACTACGTACTCATACTTATAGATAACTGTATATTTCACAATGTGATATATATTTATATGATTGAGTCTATTGGATTGAGTAATTTCTTTGTTCATGTATTTTATGAAAATATTGAATATGATAACGTTGTTCTTGTATTGATGGTGTATTGATGGTATGCTAAAATTTGTGGTGTCATAGTACATAATATTTTGTTTAAGGTGTGAATGTGTTTGACAGAAAATAATAGAAGTGATTGTAAGCCCTATATTATAATATAAGCATTATGCGAGATACTTTAGTGAATAAAAATTTAATGGATTGATGAGCTAAAATAAATATCAAACT
Organism: Dioscorea cayenensis subsp. rotundata; assembly: GCF_009730915.1. NCBI lineage: Eukaryota > Viridiplantae > Streptophyta > Magnoliopsida > Dioscoreales > Dioscoreaceae > Dioscorea > Dioscorea cayenensis. The sequence goes on along the minus strand of NC_052486.1, from coordinate 3,361,116 downwards.
CTTAGATAATCTAAAATACATTTAGATTAAATTAAAAGCATATCTAGAAAAAAGATAATGGGTTATTGTATTTTTGTTATAGTCTTATAGACAGAGAGATCGGGTAGCATATAATTCTCTTGGATACCTTTTATGTGCGATTCTTGTATTGCTTTGGCACATCAAATTGTTTTTTTTTATTTAATAATTTGTTTGAACATCAACACCTGTGGCTGATGTTGGTGCCATAAAATTGGCATGATAACCAATTGGCAAATGTTATTTCTATGATTAGTTTAAGTTAAGGATTTTTTTTAATAAAGGCGACAAGTGTCGTTTCATTAAAAGGTTATCAAGGGACAGATAATTAAATACGATGGTGCACCAGTTATGATAGTTTATCGATCACTTAAAAATTTATTAATCCAGTCAGATATCACATGAGACGAAAAAAGTCCTATCATATACATGATAAAAAAAATTTCAAAAATCAAATCGAAGTAATAAATTTCTCTACTATAAAATTTTAAAGGAAAATAATACAGCACCTATCACAGAGGACCACCCGACTTATTTGAAATAGTATTGTAAAAAATATCTTGGCTAGAAAACGATAGTAAACAGTACTGTGTTATAATACCGCAACGATGCTGCTACAGTTAAAATGTTAAAATATTCATTCCTTGGTTTTCCCGCGATATTATTAGTTCAGCACATCAATGCTAAACCACTTTGCAGTATTATTTTAGCTACACTATAATGTGCACTATGCAATATTGAAACCTAAATAGTTCCCTTCCACTGTTCCATTTGTGGTATTCAAAAGTAGCTTTATCATGACAAGTTTGAAAGTTGGTGGGTTGATATTTTTTTTTTTCAGAGATTGTAATTTAGAAATATAATGCGACTTGTGGACTAATCAGAATATGATTTTTCACGTTTGGTATGGTATCCTTTACTTGTGACTATCACAAGAATATGATCTTAAAATTTCCAAATGCCTTCAAAAATATACCTACCGACGCATTTCATGGTTCTATTCGGATTGATTCTACCGTGTTTTATTATTTTATTATTACTTTTTTAATTTATTACAAGCTCACAAGTTTTGGAGTTGATTGTGTATTGAAGCAACTCAATCTAGACCATCACGTTGAAAGGTTAATTAGGTAGCTCTTTCCCTGTCATAGTAAAAGGTTTAAAGATCAATTTCCTTTTTACAACATTGGTTGTAGTAAATAATGGTGTAAATAATTCACTATTATTTACAAATTATTTAGGTCATCTCCAACCCAAAACTCTATATTTGGCGCTTCAGTACACAAAAATAAAGCTTCTACAGTGAAAATTTCTCCAACCACTATCTCTATTTTTAACTCTAAAATAGAATATTCTAAAAATATTCTTTTCACTTCATAATTTATATATTCATAATATTAATAAATTTAATCATCTTTATTTTTTTTTTCACTTTTAACCATTGAATTTAAATATTATATTATGACTATTTTCTATGTTTTTATTTAATTGTTCGTGTAATTTTTGTTAATTTTAATGAAGTTATATTTTGTGTATTATTTTCGTTAATTTTTTATTATTTATTAATTGAAAATATAAACTTAAATTATAATTTATTAATTTGATTAAAATATAAAATTATAAATATAAATTTTATAAAAAAAATAGAAAAACAAAAAGAAAGAAAAAAATAAACTGAAAATTAAAACTGAAAACAAGAAAAGAATAAAAAAAAGAAAAATAATAAACTGAAAAACAAAAAAAATTAAAAAAGAGAAATAATAAACTGAAAATTAAAACTAAAAAAAATTAAAAAAAAATAAATTGAAAAACAAAAAAAATAAAAAAGAGAAAAAGTAAACTGAAAATTAAAACTGAATAACAAAAACAAAAAATAAAAAATAAAAACATATATCGCTACTACAGTGACGCGCAACATGTTGCTTGTCACTATAGCAGTTTCCATATTTGGCACAGGATTGGAGCTAATCATGCGCCAAATTTGGTTTAAAACTCTATATATCAAGCAGGTTTGGAGATGGCCTTAAGCTCAATTCGAGGAACACTCAAGGGTTTATAGTCAAGCTTGAGCTCGAGTAGCTCAAGTCGTCGAGCCAAATTTGAGTATATTAATATTTGAGTGCTAAAAAATTTAATCAAGTAGTTATATATTTGTGTGTATATATATTATAGTATTTCATTTTAAAATTATTATTATTATTATATATTTATGATTAAATCTGATTTATTAGCATTAACTAACCTTAATCCAGCGCACTCAAATAGCTCGATTTATATATCGAGTCTTGTTCGAGCCAGAAAAACAAAACTCGATGGAATTTGAGCCTAACATAGCTTAGTGAATTTTCAGCCAAGCTCAAACTCGAGCACCTTGCTACTCGGCTCAAACTTAATCGATTACTCCAGCGGTGGGTGACTTGTCCACCTTATAATAAAAATATATATAAAAAAAAAAAACTGAATTTTATGAGGGTAATCTCCACTTCCAGAAAGTGTTGATCTTTCTTGGTTGTTAATTGTTTTCCTTTTACTGCTATTACCAGACTGACCTGGCAAATCAAAAAAGAGGAAAAGGTGGAGTTCTCTTCTAGTTCAAATACTCATCAATTTCTTTACTAAAGTCTTTGACTTCAGATTCCCACACAACATTTAAACTTTTAGATATTTATCCCTTCATTCTTTCCTTTTGCAGTTTCTAGTGAACAATACAATGCACTTATGTACTATGGCACTGAATGAGTTACGAGCCAAGCATGCAGCATTGAAGTGGACTTTCAGAGGTACTGGACTTAAGAAGAGTGGAAAGAAATGAGCATCCTTTGTTGAGTTACAGTACTGTGATGCAGCTGATGATCATCAACAGGAATAGGGTTCCTAGTTTGTCTAGTTTGAGAATGCCCAAACTGACAGTAAGGCTCAAAAAACTCTGTTTAATTAGTCTAAGAATAACCTGAGATTTTCAGGGAAAAAGTGAGAAAAATTCTTAAAAAAAAATTATTTATCAAAATTAACCAAACCTCAAATCCTGAAAGGTACAAATATATATATATATATACATCAATCACTTAAAAGACATTAATAAAAAATTTCAAAAAAAAACATTTTGATAAATTATACTAGTAATTAATTAAAATTAATGCCGCAGATGGCATGCGAAGCATAAAGAGAGTTCTATTTAAAAGAGTTATATATAACAAAATCAAATTTTTTCAAAATAACAATTTTGTGAATTTCAAACCTAAACAATGGAATTTGGCAAGAAAATGCGGCATTTCACATGCAAAACCAGTGAGTTTTAATCGATTTGTCCATTTTCCATCAACCTAAATCCATAAAATATTAAAAATGCAAAGTTAAAAAGTGATCATTGTTATAAAAATACCATTAGTTAGTTATATTTCACTTCTCTAAAAAGGTATAAGTTCACTTGTGGATACCTACTGCATCAGTGTGCATACAAGTTCTTCATTTCGACAACTTACTTACAAATAAAGAACTACTATATATATATATATATGATGAAGTTTGAGAAGTTGATTGGCAACATGTCTAAATCTTGTGAAAGTTGCTACAGAAATCGGTGTACAAATTGAACAATATGAAGATGTTGGTGACTAATGTTTTCCGTATTTTCAAGATTCAATAATGCAGATAAAAAATGCAAATTATATTCAACAATTGCGGTGCATGATTCATGCCCTGAATTGTTTTGTGATTGGACGGATACTGCTTCTGTTGTCCAGGGAGCAAATTAATTTTTCAAAGTTCTCTCTCTCTCTCTCGCTTTTGGAATTCGCCTCAATGCATCATAATCTGAATGAAGCCTTGTCTAGTGAATATTGGAAGCTGCATTGGATCAAGCACTAAAGCCAAAAGATCTGCACAGTGACTGCCTTTGTACTAACACAATTATTTATTTGGTTATCGACTTTTTATTGGTTGTTTTTCTCATATATATATATATATATATATATATGACAAAATGTGACATGCCGACTTCTTTAGATTTATTATTATCTAAATATATTTGATTATAATAATTAGATCATCATGATTGTTATTTATGTAGAAAATTGTGCAAAAGTTACAATTATTAGTTATTATAATTGCTATTTGGCATTGTTTATAAGTTGATAGTTGCTGTTAAATACAAATCTAATAGTTATTTTGAGATGTTTTTAAATTTGAAATTTAGAGACATTTTTGAAAAATGCACTATATATATGTGTGTGTTTGCCAAAGTTGATAATTAATCACCAAAATAATAGTTTGATCATAGTAAATTTATTTCCGATATGGAGATTGAGGAGGAAAAAAATTTGATAATTACTAATATGTTCTTGAAAAATTATTTATTTATGTACTCCACTAAAGCGCACCCTTCTATTTACTGAAGTTAAATTTGGTTCTAAATTTTGAGTTTTCGAAAAATATGAACCAAGTTTGAGCCGGGGTTACTAGAAAAAGTATGTATATATTATTTTTCAAGGTAATAATAAATTATTATTATATTAGAAATATTATATAATTTATATTAGTTATCACAGTGGAAAAATCAAGTCATAAATTAGCATTTAATTTTGAATTAAATCAAAATCCAACGTAAGTTCCTACAAAACAAGTCAAATAAATTTTAGTTTCTGGTTAAAATGGGGCGTGCACAAGCTTTTCAAATTAAAATCGAATCTAGTTTTTATAAATTTTTGCAAATTAATCTGAATTCAAGCTCCTATAATTTAATTTTGAATCCAACCAAACCATTTGATTTCATTCGTATTCAATAGCCATAAGATTTGGGGGATCTTTTACAAATTGGTTACAAGTGCATTTTTATTTTTTTTTTTTTGTGTTTGAGAAGTTTTTGATATTACTATTAGGATCTTTTTATTAACAGATATTCCTAATCAAATATTAGTCACTAAAAGGATGAGAACAAATTATATAGCATTCACATCAATAATTCAAATATTATATACTATATTAGTCTACATTGATATCATACAATAAAAAAAATATAAAAGGAGAAAGATTTTTATTATTATTATTATTATTATTATTTTAATGATATGGTAGGCATCAAGCAAAAACACCTTTTAACCCAGTGACATCAAAGTTCCCTTCAGACATGTGAGACTAGAGATCACCTCCTCATACATAAATATGATAGGGGCATGTGAAATAATTAAAAAAAATAATATATGTCTCATGACAAATGGTTTATTCACTTTATCAAATCAATGATGTTTTAGTTTATTAGTATCAAATACTCTGTGTGTAAATAAAGACTATAAATTAAAATTTTAATCATATAAAAATAAGATATGTGATATATTTTAAAAGCCAATTTGCGCATGCTTAGTTTGTTGACACATTTGTCAATATTTTTTTCAATGGGAATTGGATGAGAAACAATAGTAGATGATGAGATGAAATGGTGGGTGGAGTTGGGGGACAGTGGGCAACCCCACAAAGGCACAAAAGCAAGGGTAGGCAGAAAAAGGCACTAAGACCCCACATCACAAACTCTGGACTCCATCATCTTTCATGGACCCCATCTTCTTCATCTCACACCCCCTCCACTACAACTTGTTATCATGCATACATCAACTTGTACTTTTTATTAAAAAAAAAGGTTTTTTTTTTCTTTTTTTTTAATTTAAAAATTTAAACAAGTTTGTAAATATTATACATTCATGATCATCTCCTCCCAATAGAAGAGTGATAATTCTTTTTTTCAATAGTGAAAAATTGAAATATTAATTTATAATAATTAAAAATTATAATTTGTCCATATTTATAAAAAGAAAGAGCAGATAAAATTGTGAGATACTTTACATAATAAAAGTTATAATATATTAAGATTTTTATTTTTATTAAAGAGATGGAACTTCAATTTTTTTATGTGGAAGAAAATCAAGATATTTCACTATAATTAGAATGACAACGCACAAATAGAAGCTTTTTTTTTTCACTAAGATTGTACTACTTTCCTCTTTTACTCTTAAACTCTCATTAAAATGAATAATTATTTAAATATAAAAAAATAAAAAAATTTATATAGTTTAAAGACCAAATTTAATATATTTGTGAAGTTTAAGAAAAGAAAAACATTTATTAACTTTTGGCTATATTTATATTATAGAATTTTTCACTGGTATTCACTTTGATGATATAATATTCCCATTTAGACCACCCATTTAATAAAATAAAGTGAAAATTATATATCAATTATATAACTCTTATATGTTATATATAATACTCGAAATTAATATGATTTTAAATGTTATACCTAAATTAAAAAATTTTATGATAATCAAATTAAAAATAATTTTTTGTTCTAGTTTTTTCCCACGAATATGAATAAGTCACATCAATAATATTTGTGTTTTTCTTTTATGTGACCTGCAGTTCGAACCTGTCTCTTTGATAAGGATTCAAGCACCTTACGTATGAGACTAATATTTTTTTATCCGCACAATATTTTTGAACATTACAAAAATAATAATAATAATAATAATAATAATAATAGCTTGGCCAAACAATGAGTACCTTTATGATAGTGTTACAATCAAGAGCAAGAGGATTTGGAAAGCTGTCTCTCTCAAAGTCATAAGCATCAGCACAATAGTATTATTTTATTATATCTTTTTTAATTATTTATTTATTGGTTCGACTTTTTGCATGAAAGCCTAAAAACATGCACCTCCAACTCTTGCTTCTTTAGCCTTTGGATGGTCATACTTGTCAAGTGAGCATTTGTTTTGTTTCTTTTGATGATTTCCCCATCTTATCACTAACAATAGTTTGTTAGCTAGTGACTTAGATTGAGTTTGATGAGATGTTTTATCTAAATTTTTATTTTTTTTTTGAATAAGTATTTTTTTTTTTTCATGTTATTGATCTGAGTTTTTTTAGAATTGACTCTGAATCAATTTGGACCAAAATACTAAAAATTTATAAAAAAAAACCTCTCTAGTATATGTTTTTTATATACAAATCATTTACATAACATCCAAATCTCTATCATTTATAACAGCAAATTTAATTTATTTTCTAATATTTTTATTTTTTTAAAAATATAATCAATTCCAACTTAGAATGAAATTTTCCAAATTGGTATCTCCAATTCATTTAAAGTATTGAATTATAAATGAATTGGAGACATCAAAGAATCTACAATTTTAGGCAACCTTCCAACATGATCACTCACATTTAGTGTTGTCCCCACTCCCATTCTAATGCGCATCATTTTCCACCTCCATGAACTTCTCTTTACTTCACCTTTTATGTGTTTTTACATATATACCCTTGCGAATCTCCAAATAACTCCCACATCCTTATACAAATATATAATTCCATTTATATCCTTAAAGCACACAAATTTTTACATTTATACTACTACTATGGTTGATATTCTCATCATAAACCATTTTAAAACTAACAAAAATTTCTGAAATATTTGAGATATTATATATTTATACCATATCCAATATTTAAATAACAATTTTGCTTTAACCTTTTCTATTTAGTTATATCACAGTACATAATAATAACGATTAAATATGATTATTATTTGCGTCAATTTTTACTAATTATAAATTAATACACACAGAACGTATTAAGACGCTCAATTCTTTAACCCACTTTAGTGTCAATCAAGATAAATGATCTCTAATAATGATTATTTCTCAGGTAACACTAATATTTACTGTTTTAATTATTGTTCCACCTTATATTAGTCTACTTCCAGTATGGTGAATCAGGGATCTTATCTTGTAGTGTTTTTTTGCACTTTAGTCTCTTTGTTTTGTAAGTGTTTTATTTTATTTTATTTTAATAAAGTTGTGATTTATGGATTTTTATAAAAAAAAAATAAACATGTAAATATAAATTTGTCACAAGGGTATGAATGTAATTAAGCTATTTTAACAAGTTCTCTCCCTATATAATCTTATAAAAGAAAAGTAAATTAAAAGTCCCCCTCCTCCTTCCACCTCCGAAGCTTTATCTGATTGATCTCTCATGGAGAAGAGCAGGTCAATGCCACAGTATACATCCTCCTTCTCCGGCCGGTTCGGTTATGAAGATGGCAGCAATATTAATGGATACAGCTTCAATGGACCAAACGGGAAGCAAGATGGCTTCACAAGCTCTAGTGACCCTGAGCTGAAGAGAAAGAGGAGAGTGGCCTCATATAACTTGTTCACAATGGAAGGGAAGCTTAAGTCATCAGTGAGAAGTAGCTTCAAGTGGATAAAGAACAAGCTCACTGATGTACGCTATGGAGTTTGAAGACATGGAGACTTGTTTGATGAAAGAGTACTTTAAATGAATAAAAAGGTTTGGCAATTACTAGTGTGTGTGTATATATATATACATATATATATGTTTTTGCATGGTTTTTAAGTGGGGGGGTTTTATTTATTTAGAAGGTTTTGCATGCATGGTTGTATGTTTTACTTGGTTTGGGATTTTGAACTGTTGGTGTTGCAAGTTAGTGCTTTTCTTTTCTGGTTTGTTTCATGGGCATGTTTAATTTTATGAAAGATCAAATCAAGAAGAGAGAGAGAGAGTTGCATATGAACTTAATATTTTTTGGAACATGTAACTTCTTGTATGTTTTATGAAAGGGATTTTTATTGAATATTTTGATTGCTTTGAATTAAAAATGTTATTTTTAGAAATTTAATTTTTCACTCTAATTTTTAAGAGGAAAATTCTTTTTCAGTGCTGTAAATTCATCATAGTACTGTACATATCTTGTCAGTTTTGAGCTCAGCTTGATTAAAACTTGAGTTGGACTAAAAATTTTGAGCTCCAAACAAAAATTAATTTCAAAGCTATTCACGTCATATATATATATATATATATATATATTTATGAATATGAGCAAATCACATCATAGGCATGTACTTAATCTGAGGAGTTAATATCTTTAATCTATTTGAGGTTGGAACTCAATTTTTTGATAGAGATATGAGCATGTTATGTTCAAGATTTAGTCCCAATAAACTAGAAGATCATTTGTCATATTAAATTTTTTATATTTATATAATAAATAAATTAGTATAATTAATATAATTTATTTTTAGAAACAAAAATTAACATACAATTGGCCATTCTATTTTTAAACTAAATTGAGCGAGATTTAAATTCTCGAAATAAATCAATTTGATTTTAACTTTGATCTAAATTAGCCAAGATTAAAATTCTCAAAAATAAAATTTTCAATTTCAAATAATTTTTTTTAATGCTGATTTTGAGCTCAAAGATGAATTAAACTTACTCAATTGTTTTATTATTATTATTATTATTATTATTACAAAAGAAGTACTCAATTGTGAAGGAGACTCTGGCCTAATCCAAACAACTTAATTTCAAGCGAAAGTCAAGTTTGGCCCACTCCAATCAAGCTTAGCTGGTCTACAGCCTCTAAAACTTTGATAAATTCCAATAGTGTAACTGCAGTGATTTCTTCCTTTGAATTTACTCATTCACCAAAATAATCTTAGCTTGAGGCTATTATTGAATTGGTTGGATTTGATGTGGAAGTTAAGGTTTGTGGATCATTATCTAGGAAAGGCGTGTAGAATCAAGGCAGTTGCTATGATGATCTTGTGGGGGCTTATTTGGAATGAAAAGAATGGCAGATATTTGAAGTTGGAATGAAAAGAATGGCATAATATTTGAAGGCAGAACTAGTTTTGAGTTTGTGATTTGGGGTATATTTTTATGTTTTTTTTCTTTTGGACAATAATTCCAAACCAGGAAGGTTGAGCAGGGTGGCATTCATAGTTGGTAGGGGGTTACTTCAAAGATATGAAGAGCTAGTTAATTAATGTGTTGTTTGGAGTGGCCCAATTAATGTGGTTGATATTCTGTTTCTTTATTTTTATTTTTATTTTTTTAAGTATCAATCCTACAAATCTCTAAGAAAATTATGGGTTTGTTTCCTAAAATGACACCATCAAAATTAGAAGTACATCACATTATAGTGTTTGTTTGGTGATAGTTTGGTGAAAGTAAATTGTTAACAAAGTCCCACTTTATTCTTTACTTCAACAATGTGTAGGATTTCCATAATTTTTTTTTATAAAAATAAATAAATCACATTTCATTAAAAAAAAAACCAATAAAGAAAATTAACAATAGAAAGTTTGTTCCCTGGGCCATCATGAGAGCACTAGCCTTGTGGATGTGTGCCCTTTGGAGCAGTGAGATCACCCTCTCTAGTATTGTGAAGTTTTTTAACCGCTTCCTTCAAATTTGCTTTTAATCCCTCCTGAATTGCAAGACTGTATGTAAGAAGTACGTGATTGATTGCGCAAATGATAGAGTGCAAAGACAATATTGTAACACATGCAACAACTGTTGGCCTAAAACCATCTCCTCCAAATCAATCAACCCAAAACTAATGGTCTCTTAATCCATAGATAACAAATCAATGACTCATCAAACCATCAACTTATAGCCCTTGGTTATTGAGAATAGGTGGGCTGATTGCTCTCTATAAATATGAGAAGCTTATTCTCATTCTTACACACAACCAAAAGTGAGAGTGAGAGTGAGAGTGAGAGTAAGAAAAATAAGAGAGAAGAGAAAGAAGAAAAGTGAGGAAGTATGGAAAAAATATTTTGAGAGTTAGTTTATTCTCCCAGTATAAGAGAGAATACTGGTTTTCTCATTGTTATTAGAGAATTGTAACTCCTGGTTTTCTCACTTAGTAATTTCTTCTATCCTTACCGTGGTTTTTACCCTAATTATTTAGGGGTTTTCCACGTAACATCTTTGTGTTCTTTATTTTTCAGTATTATTTTCATTTATTTTGCTACTGTATTGCTCTATTCGGTTCTATATTTTACAATAAGTGGTATCAGAGCTAGATCTTGGTGTAATATATCTACTTATCGTATGCTCTGTGGTTGCCACTATTAGTGGATCCTCCACATCAGAAAATAAGTTGGATAATTATTCACCTTTTGAAAGACTGATTACTGCTCTTGCAACAATTTCTAATAGAAGCAATGGCGGTGAAATATGAGATTGAAAAATTCAGTAGGAGTAATTTCTCACTTTGGAAGCTGAAGATAAAAGCAATCCTGAGGAAGGACAACTGCTTGGCGGCCATCACCGAAAGACCAGCTGAGATCAAAGATGATAAGTGGAATGAGATGGACAGGAACGCCGTTGCTGATCTTCATTTCGCACTTGCTAATGGAGTTCTATCAAGCATAGCGGAGAAGAAGACGACGAAGGAGATCTGGGATCACCTCACTAAGTTATACGAGGCAAAGTCACTCCACAACAAAATTTTCCTTAAAAGGAGATTCTATACTTTGCGTATGGCAGAATCTACTTCAGTGACGGGGCACATGAATACACTGAACACTCTATTTTCCCAACTCACATCATTGGGACATACAATAAAGTTAAGTGAACGTGCAGAAATTCTACTCCAAAGTCTACCAGATTGGTATGATCAACTCATCATCAACTTAACAAATAATATCCCCACGGACATTCTAGTTTTTGACAATATTGCAGCTGCTGTTTTGGAGGAAGAGAGTCGCCGCAAGAACAAGGAAGATAAGCTAGCAAGTTCACAACAAGCGGAGGCTTTGATGGTGATGAGAGGAAGACCAACAAAACGTGAATCTAGTGGGAGTTACAACCGTGGTAGATCAAAGTCGAGGAGTAAGAAGACTTTCAAGTGCTACCATTGTGGCAAGAAAGGTCACTTGAAGAAGGATTGTTGAAGTCTAAATAAAAAGGATTCCAATCCTCAAGGGAATGTTGCAAACACTTCAGATGATGGAGAAGCCATGGTGTGTGAAGCAGCAACTACATCAAGTAAAAGATTTACTGATGTATGGCTTCTTGATTTAGTAGCCACTTTTCACATGATCACCCGAAGAGAATGGTTCCATCAGTATGAACCTATCTCTGGGGGATCTGTATACAGCTGTAACGATCAAGCTTTGAAGATCGTTGGCATTGGCACTATCAAACTGAAGATGTACGATGGCACGTTTTGTACCATACAAGAAGTCCGACATGTGGAGGGCCTCAAGAAGAATTTGTTGTCTATAGGACAATTTGATGATCTTGGTTGCAAAATTGAAGTTCAAAACAAGATCATGAAGATAATTCAAGAGCGCTTGTATGCATGAAGGGAGAAAAGATAGCTGCAAATCTATACATGCTGAAGGGAGAAACTTTGCAAGAAGGAGAAGCTTCAGTTGCCACAAGTAGTCTAAGTGAAAGATGCACAATGACTTGGCATAGGAAACTTGGACACATGCCATAGCAAGGAATGAAGATTCTTGCAGAGATGAATCTACTTCAAGGTCTCACAAAGGTAACACTACCGTTTTGTGAACATTGCATTGTAAGCAAGCAGCATCGACTCAAGTTCAACACATCTAATTCTAGAAGCAAAGCAATTCTAGAATTGGTTCACTCAGATGTGTGGCAAGCACCAGTTACATCCTTGGGAGGAGCAAATTACTTTGTATATTTTATTGATGACTATTCCAGGAGATGTTGGGTGTACCCTATCAAGAGGAAGGCTGATGTGTTTCAAGTCTTCAAATTTTACAAAGCGTGGGTGAAACTTGAATCTGGCAAGAAGATGAAGTGCTTGAGGACTGATAATGGAGGAGAATACACTAGTAAAGAATTTGATGAATTTTGCAAGCAAGAAGGCATCAAAAGGCAGTTCACTACAGCATACACTCCTCAACAAAATGGAGTGGCAGAGCGGATGAACAGGACTCTGTTGGAAAAAACAAGAGCCATGATGGGAGCTGGAAGCTTAGACAAGAAGTTCAGGCGTATGCACCAAAGACCACCGTTATGTGGTGAATCGGGCCCCATCAACTGCAATCGAGTTGAAGACACCGATGGAGATGTGGACTGGCAAGCCAGTTGATTATTCAAACCTTCATATATGTGGAAGTCATGTATATGCAATGTACAATACCCTAATAAACTATAAAACTGGATCCAAAATCCAGAAAATGTATGTTCTTAGGATATGCTGATGGTGTTAAGGGGTACCTCCTGTGGGATCCCACTGCCCATAAGGTTGTAATCAGCAGGGATGTTATCTTTATAGAAGATAAAGAACAAGAGCAAGTAGATGGTGAAAGCACTTCAAAAGAAAGCACAGAGACTACAACAATACAGGTAGAAAAAGAAGCTGAAGCTACACCAGAGCATGAGATGCAAGAGTCAGCTGAATTTGAAGTTCCAGAAGTTCGGCGGTCAACTCGTACAAGAAAGGCACCAAGTTGGCATTCTGATTATATTATGGAGGGTAATATTGCGATCGCCTTCTAATCGAGAATGGAGAGCCGAAAGAACTCTTCAAGAAGCACTCGATCAGCTCGGATGCATCTCGATGGATGGCAAAGAATGGAAGAAGAAATTGAAGCTCTTTCATAAAAATAGGACATGGGAACCGTGTCGCTACCACAAGGGTGAAAACCCATTGCCAACAAATGGGTCTACAAGATCAAGCGCAATAGTGATGATCAAGTAGATCGTTATCGTGCTAGATTGGTGGTGAAAGGATATGCTCAGAAGGAAGGTATTGACTTCAATGAAATATTTTCACCTGTGGTTCGACTTACAACAGTCCGAGTAGTCCTGGCAATGTGTGCTACATTTGACTTGCAGCTTGAGCAGTTAGATGTCAAAACTGCATTTCTTCATGGAGATCTTAAAGAAAAAATTTACATGCTCCAACCAGAAGGTTTTGAAGAAAAAGGTAAAGAGAACTTGGTTTGCAGGTTAAACAAATCTCTGTACGGTCTAAAGCAGGAGCCAAGATGTTGGTACAAGAGATTTGATTCCTTCATCATGAGCCTTGGATACAGGAGATTCAATACAGACCCTTGTGCATATGTCAAGAGGTTTGAAGAAGAAGATTTTGTCTTCTTGTTGCTATATGTTGACGACATGTTGGTAGGAGGCCCCAACAAAGATCGTACCAAGGAGTTGAAGGCACAATTGGCTAGGGAATTTGAAATGAAGGACTTGGGACCGGTAAACAAGATTCTAGGGATGCAAATTCACCAAGACAGAAATAATAGGCAGAGTTGGCTTTCTCAGAAGACTTATCTGAAGAAGATCTTGCGGCGGTTCAATATGCAAGACTGTAAGCCAATTTCAACCCCACTTCCTGTTAATTTCAAGTTATCCTCAAGTATGTGTCCTAGCAGTGAAGAAGAGATGATGGAGATGTCTCGAGTACGGTATGCATCAGCGGTAGGAAACCTAATGTTCGCCATGATCTGTACAAGACCAGACATTGCACATGCAGTGGGAGTGGTAAGTCGGTACATGGCGAATCCTGGTCGAGAGCATTGGAGTGTTGTTAAGAGGATTCTCAGATATGTAAAGGGAACTTCATATGTTGCATTATGTTATGGGGATCCGACTTTCATCGTCGATGGATATGTTGATGCCGATTATGCAGTGATCTTGATAAAAGCAAATCCACTACTGGATATGTGTTCACACTAGCAGGAGGAGCTGTGAGTTGGGTTTCAAAACTACAGTTAGTCGTGGCTACGTCAACGACAGAAGTAGAGTATTTGGCAGCTACACAAGCCAGTAAAGAAGCAGTGCGGTTGAAGATGGTGTTGGAAGAACTCGGGCACAAAGAAGAGAACATCACTCTATATTGTGACAACCAGAGTGCATTACATCTTGCAAGGAATCCAGCATTTTATTCAAAGACAAAACATATCAGAGTTTAGTACCACTTCGTTCGTGAGAAAGTGGAAGAAGGTACAGTGGACATGCAAAAGATCCATACCAAGGACAACCTAACAGACTTTATGACAAAAGCAATCAACACTGACCGATTCATATGGTGTCGATCCTCTTGTGGTCTGACAGAGACGTAAGCAACATCGAATGGCAAGATAGGAAGAATGGTGTGAAGATCTGATTGTTTTTCAATCAAATCTTCAAGTGGGAGAATTGTTGGCCTAAAACCATCTACTCCAAATCAATCAACCCAAAACTAATGGCCTCTTAATCCATGGATGACATATCAATGGCTCATCAAACCATCAACTTATAGCCCTTGGTTATTGAGAATAGGTGGGCTGGTTGCTCTCTATAAATATGAGAAGCTTATTCTTATTCTTACACACAACCAAAAGTGAGAGTGAGAGTGAGAGTAAGAAAAATAAGAGAGAAGAGAAAGAAGAAAAGTAAGGAAGTATGGAAAAAATATTTTGAGAGTTAGTTTATTCTCCTAGTATAAGAGAGAATACTGGTTTTCTCCTTGTTATTAGAGAGTTTGTAACTCCTGGAATTTTTCCACTTAATAATTTTTTTATCTTTGCCCGTGGTTTTTACCCTAATTATTTAGGGGTTTTCCACGTAACATCTTTGTGTTTTTTATTTTTCAGCATTATTTTCATTTATTTTACTACTGTATTGCTCTATTCGGTCCTATATTTTATAACAACAACTTGTTTGTTGCATTCCAACCAAATGAACCAACAAATAGCCTGAATTAGTAGACCTCAAGACCATGTATTGTTATTGCTCTTGCATCTCCAAGTGGATCAAATGAATCAACAACTTGTTAAGTATTTTTCCCTAAAAGTAAAGAAAAGAAAAGAAAAGAACTCAAGTTACATATACTGTCATCATGTTAACGTAAATTCTCCGAATATAAAGAAAACATAGACATATTGACGACAATTCATTACTAGATATACCCTAAAAGGAAAAGAAAAAATTAGAATATTTATGAGTCAAAAATGAAGAATAGAATTGATAAATATAGTAACAAATAATCAAACTGGCTATCTATTTAATCTAAATTGTGTTGTGCTGAAATTGTTTGAAACCCGAAACAACAGAAGAAGATAACATTGAAAGAGTATTTGTGCACCCTCTGTGAGGTGTCCAGCCCTGTTTGAAGCTCTAAGATGGATGTATAACTCAATATTGAGTTTGTGCAGGAATTACTGTAGCAACGGGGAATGCAAAGAATGAGTCAGAAAACCTCACGGGCTCCATGCGGCCCGCATGGAGACCGTGAGGCTCACTGGAATTTTCGATTTCAGCGATCTTGTAGCGGTGCATCGTAGCAATGTTACTGTAGCAGTGAGAGAATTTCTGAGAATGGCTGTAAACCTCACGGGCTCCATGCGACCCGCATGGAGACCGTATGGCTACTGTAGCATCCCGAATGAGTTACTTAACTCTTCATTCTCTCTTCAATGAAAAAGGTATTCTTGAGGTTTCTTGAGAGAAAAAGAAAGGGAGAGAGGGCTACGGGCTAGGGCTTCAACATCCATCAAAGGGGAAGCCTTGAAGACATCATAGAGCTTCGGATCCGAGCTTGTGAGCTCAAAGAAGAAGAAGTGAAGGTATAATTGTACTCTTCTTCTTCATTCTTGTAAACCTAAGCTAGGGGTTGCAAGAAGGTGGGAAGGTTGCTAGGGCAAGTTGTTTATCATCTTGTTGTGTGTTCTTATTTGCTCAAGAGAGGCTTATTGTATGTTTGTATGCATTGATTAGCCGGATTAAGCTAGGTTGTAGCTTAAGGGAGAAGAAGAACACTGTAGCACTTCCCATACCAATTGAACACTCTAAGTCCTTGTGGTTTCTCTTTGTAGTGAGGAGTTTTCCCACAAGGATTCTTCCTGAAAAATGATGTACATTGGTTTTTGAATGAGAATTGTGTATTTGCTTGTCGTTTGATCCAAAGGGGTGAATAGTGTTGACTGCCAGGTTTTGTCCGCTGTGTGTTGTATACCCCGGACTCCCCAACACCCTCCAAGGCAAATTATTAGAAAAATTAACTACCTAGTTATTCATAATTGGATTGAAAATAAAACTTAAGCACTTAATTATATAAAACAAAATTATTCAAGCTAATAAAATTAAAGAATCTTTTGGAGAATACATCATGTAGATCAGAGTATTCAAGAGACCTTCTTCTATAGTAATACAACAACAGAGACTTCTATGAGCTTGGAATCTCTACCGAAATTATTTACGAGTCAGATTTCATAGAAGCCCAATATCACATGGAGTTGAAATCTTCAAAACATAAATGAAAGTATTCATTTGTAGAGGTGGCAATGAGTCGATTAACTAGGCTTAACCTGAGCCTACAGTGTAGTGCCCTCGAGCTGGGTTGACCCGTTAGATCCTATGTGTCACGGGTCACTTTAAGGTGATCCGGATCCTGCTTGATCGGGCCATCATCCAAATTAGTAGGGTTGATCAAAACTTGCTAATTCACGGGCAGATAATGAATTTCTTTTTAAAAAATATTTATTATTATTAAATTTTTAAAAATTGTTTGTTGACTCTAACGATGAGGGATTAAATTTGGATGAATAAAGAATCATGCAAATGCTCTGTCCAACCACATTGCTTTGTTTTGAGTATTAAAAACAAATAAATAAAAGCAAAACCATGAGCTGGGTTTTTTTAAAAAAATAAAATAAAAATAAGAATAATTTAAAATAATTCCTAATAAACAAATGAATTTTTTTAAAAAAACTCAAAATAATTTAAATAAAAAAATAAACAACTTGCACTTAATTCCATTTCTAATCAGATTAAGTTACCTACTTATTTGTTTAAGTGTAAAAATAATGTGAGTTTGGTAACATATTCTTTTGTGTATGAAAATAATGAAAACTCACATAGTTCTGTAAAATTAAAAGAAATTAAACAATGCTAAGGAATTTCAATATATATATATATATATAGCAAAGAAAATAAGTAATATATCACTAAATATAAAATTAATAAAATTAAACAAGGATAAAGAAATATAACAAATAAAACTCACATAGTTCTGTAAAATTTAAAAAAATTAAACAATGCTAAGAAATATAAAGAAAAATAACTAAATTTAAAATTAATAACAAATATTTTATTTGCTATATATAATTGATCAGAGGTTGGATAAGTTTTGAGTTTAGACTAAAGGGAAAGTATACTGTTTTTTAGAAGCTTGGAGTGTCCCAATTAAAGGGTTAGGATTTGATTAATATAGGCGTATAATAAAACGAAGTAGTGTATATCTAAATTGAGAAAATTAAAAAAAATTATTTTTTTTACTATTTATAATATTTTTAAAGTTGAATTCAACACCTCTTAATTTTATTTTTTTATTATATCATTATTTAGTGCTTGCAATGAATGTCTGCTCATACGCTATAACAGACATAAAACACATAAAAATATTTTTTTATAATTAATAAAAAAAATCATACAAACTATTTACTAATGTTGAAGTTTATATCTATGTCAATAAAAATTGATAAAAAATTATATATATATATATATAAACCCTCTCAACCTGTCGGGTTGGCGAGCCCACACCGGTGGCCTGATTTGTGTGGGCCAATAGACCCAATTCATCAGGTCAAGTTTAAACAACCTCAACCCGTAATTGGACCCGCTGGAATGTGAATAATAACAGTGGCCTGCCAGAGCCCGTCGGGTCATCACAAGCTGATAGAGACATATCATATTGAAACGTGTCCAAGTAAACTAAAGTTTTTCAGCACATGCATCAATATCCTTCTCATTTTGTAATAAAACTGTACTATGAAATTTCAGCTTTTATGGACAACATGGCAGCTGCACTAAAAGGTTGCTGAGCTTGCAAGTTCAGCAATCATTGCTCACAATTTTTTTAATATTTTATTTTATCTTTCGTCTTTGCTTATAATTTTGTACCCATGTTTTTTTTTTATAATTTTTTAAAATGATAAATACAAAAAAATCCAACTATAAATAGGAAATACTTAGGATATATCATATGAGTTTCAGGTTTTAAACTCAGATAATAGACAACAAAGTTCTTTTTCTTTTTAGGATATAGTAGATGTTTCATTTTTGTTCACAAAGATTATAAATGCCATCCCACGAAGAAGTGTCAAAGGACAAATAAGTACAGTAGTATATCAATTACGGTGGTTTAACGGTTAGGTGGAAAAAATTAATCAATTTTTCATTACAAAAACCTACAATTGTACAAGGTATATATAGATACACAGTTATATAAATATGGTAGCTATACAAATATAGATATACAGCTGTATACACAGCTGTATTCCCTAACACCCCCACCCCCCACAAACTCACGGGGGATCAAACATCGAGAGTTTGGACAAGAGAAAATCATGTTGTGCTCGTGTTCGAGATTTAGTAACATGATCCGCAGTCGACGCTCGGAAAGAAACAAACCGGGAACCGAATGCCTTTGTCTGATCGATCACGCAAGAAGAAAGCATCAACACCAATATGCTTGGAGAGAGAATGTTTGACAGGATTCAAAGTGATCTGAATGGCACCCGGTGTTGTCACAATGTAAAGGAGTAGGAGCATGCGAGACAACACCAAGATCATGCAAAAGCCAACGCAACCAAACAATCTTCTCAGCAGTAGTAGCTATAGCGCGAAGCTCTGCTTCAGTGTTAGGCCGAGAAACGCCAGTTTGCTTCTTGGACTTCCAAGCAATGAGAGAAGAGCCCAAGAACAAACAGAAGCCAGTAACAGAACGACGATCAGACGGATCACTAGCCCAAATAGCATCAGAATAAGAACGAAGCTCCAGAGAACTGTGTTGATAGAAGAGAAGGCCTCGAGACAAAGTCGCCCGAAGATAGCATAAAAGCCTCAAAAGATGGGCATAGTGAACAGAAGTAGGTGCACTAACAAACTGACTCAAAACATGCACAGCATAAGCAATGTCTGGACGAGTGAGGGTAAGATAGACCAGATTCCCAACCAAGTGACGATAGCGTGTCGGATCAAATAAGGGAGTCCCCTCATCAGCACGCAACTGAAGATGTAGCTCCATAGGATTGGTCACAACACAAGAGTTAGAGAGAGCTGACCGTGCGACGATATCAGATGTGTAACGCTGTTGCGACAACTGAAAACCAGTGGAAGTAGAAGTGACCTCAATGCCCAAAAAATAGCTCAATCAACCAAGATCAGTCATCTGGAAATGTTGCTGGAGGTGATGCTTGACAAAATCCACATGAGCAGGATCATTACCAGTGATGATCATATCATCCACATAAAGCAACAACAAAGTCTGACCATGAGAGGAAGAGTGCACAAACAAAGCGGGATCATGTGGACTAGGCTGAAAACTAGCAATAACCACAGCAGAACTGAAACGCTCAAACCAGTCCCGAGAAGCCTGTTTGAGACCATAGAGAGCCTTCCGAAGGCGATAGACCAAACCAGAAGGAGAAGAAAAACCAGGGGAAGGAAGCATGTAAACCTCCTGTTGAAGATCCCCGTGAAGAAAAGCATTCTTCACATAAAGCTGAAAGAGGGACCATCGTCGAACAACAGCTACAACAATGAGAGTTCGAATGGTAGTCATATAAGCTACGGGAGCAAAAGTCTCATCATAATCTCGTCTCTACTCCTGCTGAAAACCACGAGCCACAAGGCGAGCCTTGTACCGCTCTATAGAACTGTCAGAGCGAGTCTTGACTTTATAGACCCACTTGCATGTAATAGGAACAGCACCGGGAGGAAGGGGAACCAAATCCCATGTAGAGGTGCGCTCGAGCGCCTCCAACTCAACAGACATAGCAGCTTGCCACCTGTATTTTTGACGCACTGGGTAAGAAGATGGCTCGGAGGGCCATTGAGAGAGAAATAGGTAGGTCAAGAAGTCGAGAGGCAAGATTAAAGGCGATCGTGGGGATGACGATCACAAAGAGGATAGCAACGTGCAGGGGGATCATCCACAGGGAACACATCATAGGAAGCCGTTGGCGCCGGGGGTGACTGCTTGAGAAGAGGAGGAGCGGGAATAGAAACCTTGACAGGAGGGTCAGCAGTCAATGGTGAAACAGATGGAGGAGAGGATGGATGAGATACAGGTGGAGGTGGGGACAGAAGAGGTGGTGAGGACATAATGAGAAACTGAACATCGGACGATGTAGTAGAGGAGTGAGAAGAAGAGGAAGGGGAAGGGACAAAGAAAGGATGATCCTCAACAAAGGAGACATCACGCGAGATACGGAGGCGACGTGTAACAGGATCATAACACCGATAGCCTTTGTGCTCAGGACTATAACCAAGGAAGACACAAGGAACAGACTGAGCAGAAAGTTTAGTCCGCTCTCGAGGCATAAGGAGGACATAACACAAACAACCAAACACACGAAGATGAAAATAACGGGGTGGGCTGGAAAAAAGACATTCCCCTGGACTACAACCCTAAAGATAGGAAGAGGGTTGAAGATTGATGAGATAAACAGCAGTAGAGACGGCCTCAGCCCAAAAGTGAGGGGGAACATGGGAGGCAATGAGAAAAGTACGAGCGGTTTCAAGAATATGACGATGTTTTCTTTCAGCAGTGCCATTCTGAGCATGGGCACCAGGACAAGAGAGCTAAGGAAGAGTGTCGTGGGAGGCAAGAACCTCACGAAACTCATGAGAAAGATACTCCCCCTGAACTGGAACGGAAAGTACGAATGGTGGCAGAAAATTGGGTGCGCACCATATTAGAGAAATCAATATAAACCTTTAAAAAATCGGAACGAGAACACATAAAATAAATCCAAGTGTAACGGGAGAAATCATCAACAAAAATAACATAATAACGATGTCCACCTTTGGAAACAAACAGGGCAGGACCCCAAACATCCGAATGAACTAATTCAAACGGAAACCCAGACCTAGACACACTCGAAGGATACAGGAGTTGTAGTTGTTTGCCAAGCTTACAACCCGAACAAGAATGAGAATTATCAACTGAAACACGACCTAAAATACCCTGATGAATAAGAGAAGACAGGCGAGAACCACTAGGATGACCAAGCCGATGATGCCACTGATTGAAACAAATAGTAGAAAAATAATAAATAGAGGCCGCTAGTAACGTAGAAGAGGACGGAAAATGAAGATGATCGAGCACATACACCCCACTATGGCGATGGCCAGCTCCAATGAGGGTCCCTATAAGACGATCCTGCACACGATAACCAAACTCATAAAAAATAACAAGATAGCTAAGAGAAGCGAGCTGGCTAGCAGAAATAAGGTTCATGGAGAGCTGTGGTACAAAGGCAACATCAGGAATATGAAAATGAGTGGTGTGTAAGAGACCACGACTAGGGACAAGGAGTGTCGTGCCATTAGCGATAATGACACAAAGATTAGAAGAAAAAGGGTGAAGAGAATGAAGGTGGGTATCAACATAGGTCATATGAAAAGAAGCTCCAGAGTCAAGTAACCAAGAGGATGAAGAAATACCTATAGGGGCAGAGGCGACTGATGGGTGAGTGGAGACGTCGAAGGCATCCTGAGTGAGTACTGGGGCCGAAGAAGGAGATATCTGACTCCTGGAAAGCTGCTGAATAAGTTGCTGAAACTGCTCAGCAGACAACGGACCACCCTAAGTAGCTGAGGGATGGGTGGGGGCTGTGCGCTGCTGTGCTGCCATTTGAGCCCGCTATAGCTTGCGACACTCGGTACGAATATGGCCATGAGCATGGCAGTAATGACATCGAAATGACCGTCGAGGAGGTGCACTAGAAACCGGTCCCTTAGACTGAGATAGAGGACGGACAGGAGCGCTAAGACCAGGAGACGACATCAAAGGAGCAATGGTCGGCACTGGGTTCTGCTGGGGAGCAGCAAGAACAGAGTGAGGAGCATCAGGTGGTGGAACCACATCTGAGGACCGAAGACGAGTCTTCTCAGCAAGCACATATGCCAGAGTATCACTAGCAGACAGAGGTGTAACCCAGTGCAGTAGCTGAGCCCGAACGACCTCGAACTCAGGGCAAAGACGCATGATAAACTCATAAATGCGAAGATAATCATGATCCTGAGTAATGACAAGACACTGGGCACAAGTCAGAGAAGGAGAGGGGGTCATCTCATCACACTGACGCCATAAATCACTGAGCACGGCAAAGAAATCCGAGACAGAGGTCTCACGCTGATAGGTAGAGGTGAGAGTCTGTAGTAAGGAGTAGCGCAACGCCTGACTGGAAGGAAGATAGAGTGCGCGCAGATGATCCCAAATCGCCTTGGCTGTAGAAAGATCACAAACAGCCAAATTAATAGGAACCTCACAGGACTGATAGATTATAGCAATGGTACGAGCATCATCCTCAGTCCACTTGAGCAAGTCAGCAGACGTGGAAAAGAACGTGCTGGTAACTGTAGACGAAGAGGAGCTAGAAGAAGCGGCACTAGAAGAAACTGGAGACGGACGGGTACCATCAACATTACCCCAAAGATTAAGTCCGCGAAGGAGCACACATAAAGTGGACGACCATGCTTTATAATTCTTACCATTGAGCATGACGTTCGCCTTTTGGAGATAAGAAACCTGGGTAGAGGCCATGAAAAACACACTACGGGCTGAGGACTACGCGGGGGCCAAGGGCGGTGCGGGGCGCGTGGCAGGATGCGCTGCGTGATGAGACGCTGCTGGGCGTGCTACCGGGACGCTCACCGGGCGGCACGCTAGGGACGCGTGCGCTAGGGGTGGCGGTTGGGGATGCAGCTACGGGGACACGCTACCGGGCGACAAAGCGACGCGCGTGGGGGCCGAGGGGCGGCGGGCGGTGCTCGGGCACGCGGCGCGCGCGGGCGCTGGGGAGTGCGTGCGGGCGTGGCTGCCGAGGGTGGCGCGCGCGGATCGAGGCGGCGCACATGGATCGAGGACGGTACACGCAGATCAAGGATGGTGTACGCGGATCGAGGGCGGCGGCACGAAAAAGTAGGTTTAGAAAAACCTCTCTGATACCATGTTAGGTGGAAAAGATTAATCAATTTTTCATTACAGAAAAACCTACAATTGTACAAGGTATATATAGATACACAGTTATATAAATATGGTAGCTATACAAATATAGATATACAGCTGTATACACAGCTGTATTCCCTAACATTAACGATTGACTGGTAAAAATTTATTAAGTTGATCAGACGTCACATGGGTACGATTAGAGTCTTACCATGTGCACGCTTAGAAGATATTTCATCAACAATACAAATTATTAAATCTCCTGCCATACAACTTTGGAGGTGAGAAAAATGACATCCTCCTACAGGAGAGCCGTGAACAATGAATGAACAATATTGCTATAGTATTTATAAAATATTTTACAGTATATGCATAATACTACAATAGCCTACCGACCCAAAAATTTCGATCTCTGAATTTACCAATTCACCGTTCTCATAACATTTCAATATACTAACCGGTGGTTGTTTAGATGTTTCATTTCAAATCAATCAATATAATTATGATTAAGAAATAATTTAGTCACCATTAACACAATTACACAAAGAGCCTAAATCTCACTATTAAAGTCTTTATCAATGATTTATTAAAATGCAACACGAAGAGTTATTCCTTTCGCACCAAAATTGTAAATATATATATATATATATATATATATATATATATATATATATATATATATATATATATATGAGAATGAATCATCTATGAACGTTCATAGATTTGATCAATCGTTGGATTTCGATCCAACGGTTCAGTACTGTTTCATAAATAGTATTACTGTACTTATAAATAGTAGCACAGGGTGGTAATCAAACTTTTCCGTCTCAACAATTGATTGCGCATAGCCCAAAAACTCACTAAATTCAATGGGCGTGTACTTTCTCTTTTCTTCAGACTGGCTTCTTGCTCTAGCCTGCTCCATCCCTTGAAGTGGGGAATCATGGGTATACATATTAATTTGATCTAAACGGTTCAATCAATTTGTGCACATTATCTGAACAAATCTGAATCATCCAACCCTATTTCTACTACACCTACAGCAACCAAATTATAAACAAAACCAAAACTTATGAACCTAGTTAACCGTTGATTATGTCTCACTGTAGCATCATGTTTGGCACTATGCTGGCCTGTGGACGTTCCACGAACGTCCACAGCTGATGTTTTCTCTCTCTATATATAATACATGCTATTGTTTTAGAGATGGTATTTTGTTATAATTTTTCTTCCTTTTTTTAATAAAAAAATTCTCTTTCTTGTGTTGCATGGGATATGTGCCTAATTTATATATTTTTATTCTTAAAATATATGGATAAACCACATGTCAAAAGTGTATAGTGGTAGGACATGAATTTCTTAAACAAATAGCATAGTGTCAAAAAGTAGTTTTTAGAGGCGATTTTTAGATTCTATAGAGGCAGTTTTAATCGTCTCTATAGGTTTAGTGCTGGTTTTTTCACCCGTCCTTAAATTGCCTCATATTAACCAGCTCTATATTTTAGAGCCGGTTTAAAAGCAACCGTTGGGTAACTTTTATCAATAGAAGTGGTTTCTAGTAATTAATTTTGAGGCGGTTATAACCACCTCTATAAAAATTAATATTGGTTACATACTACTCATACCTTTAGAGGCGCCTCTATCACCTCAAATGTTTAAATACTACTCATACCTTTAGAGGCGGTTATAACCACCTCTACCATTGAAATACTACTCAAAATGTTTAAATATTACTTATATCTTTAGAGACGGTTATAACTGCCTCAAAAATTAATAATGTTAAATACTAACCATACTTTTAGAGGCGGTTATAACAACTCATAAAAGTAATAATATTTAACCACCTCGATAATTTCTCACTTAATTATAACCACCTCACAAAACCTATTGACAATCATAAAAAAAACTTTTAAGCTGCAAATAAATCTTGAAAAATAATCATAAGTATTATTATAATATCATTTTTATTAACTGATTGGCAAATCATGATCATCACAAGGATAATGTGTTTTATAAGTACATCATAAAAGAAACTTAGCACCTCTTATTTATCTCTATTACAATTGTTTATATGTACAACTGTTAAATATAATAATAATAATAATAATAATAATAATAATAATAATAATAATAATAATAATAATAATAATAATAATAACACCATCTTGTAGCTCCGTGATCTTCAAACCTCTTAATCTTGAATCATGAGTTCTCCAACATAAATAAACAAACATAATCAAATAAAAACTATAATTGTTATTAAAGTCAAATAAAGAACTATTACAAGCTGAAACATGAAATTCTTAACAAAACAAAATCGTAGCCTTGAAACATGAAATTCTTAACCTGTATAGTCATAACCTTGAAATGATATGCCTTTTGATGACTTTTAAATCATAACAAAATTTAAGTTACAACATGTGGTCGATCAATGAAATATATAGATTACACTAATTCATATATGTAACAAGATGCATAAAAACATACTAATGTGTAGCACTTGAGAGGGGTTAGGTTTTCTAGAACTTATGAGGGGAAAAGGAGGAAGGAGGAATAGTAGAAGAGGGAAAAGAGGAACAGAGAGGAGATTAGAGGATAGGGAAAATACTTCTTTGACGTCTCATAGTTGCTATTGTCTTTCTTATAAAGCACGGTTACATCAAACAGACTGCCATATCTTAGGCTATTGGCTAATAGAACATAGTTGTTAGGCTAATTAATGATAAGGTTGGTTGTGCCAAATTTTGATTGGCTAGCTTCATCCTGTGCCCACTTATCAAGTTACGATGTAATCCCAGTATTTGGTATTCCTTGTCTTCTTCCTATCAGCATGCTCACTTTTCTGTGTCGGTGTGTCGCTTGGTGTTGTGCTCGATCCAACAGTTGATATAATAGTTAGCAACGCCCATAATGGTAGTTTTGTTGGAAGAGAAGGGTAAGTGTGTGATGAAGTCCATGGACAGGGAATCCCAGACTTTGCCTGGAATGCATAATGGTTGGAGAAGACCTCATGGGGCATTGTCAAAAGGTTTAGTGGTTTGGCATGTCGAGCAATGGCAAACGTAGTCGCGCACTGTCTGGCGGAGCTCCAGCCAATAAAACGTGCTGGTGAGACGAGTGTATGTGTGGTGGATGCCAACACGGCCGCTGATGGGGGATGAATGGTATTCAACAAGGAGCAAGGGTTGTAGAGCCGTTTCAAATGGAATAAGAATCTGTTAATTGAATAGCAGAATCTCATCTTTAATGATGTAGTTTGGATTGTCTCCTGGTGTCTCCTGCACAACATTAAACAAAGAGGTTAGTTTTGGGTGCTATTGGTAGCTCTGGTGTAAGGCTTCCCATAATGCGGTAAGAGGACATGAGGTGGTGAGAAGTGTATTCAGAGAAGGATCATGGAGCCGAGAGAGAGCATTGACCGGTACATTGAGCAATCTCGGTTGGTATAGGATATCGAAGTTGAATCCAAGGAGTTTAGTGATCCAATGCTGTTGCTCTAGTGTGGTGATGGTTTGATGCAGCATGGCTCGAAGTCTTTGGTGGTTGGTGACAACAGTGAAGCGGTGGCCCAACAAATATTGCCGCCACTTTAGTATGGCTTTTTTAATGGCATACATCTCCCAATTGTATGTTGAGGATGCGGCTAAACATGGGGATAGCTACCGGCTGAAGAAGGCAAGCGAACGGCCACTTTAGGAGAGAACAACACCCACGCCTGCGCCGGAGGCATCTGTATGAACCTCGAACAGAAGCGAGAAAGGGAAGCTGTAACATAAGAGTGGTCGACATCATTTCCTTGAGTTTTTGGAATGCCGTAGTGGCTTCGTGTGACCAGAGGAAACAATCCTTCAATAATAGGATGGTGAGAGGTGCTGCGATGGATACATATTGGCGAACAAAGCATCGGTAGTAGCCCGTTAAGCCGAGGAAGTCGAGCAATGTGCTGGAGGACTTTGGGATGGGCCAGTCATTGATAAGTGCAATCTTAGATGGACAGACCGCTACTCCCTCAGTGGATACGCGGTGACCTAGGTAGCCAATTTCTCGACTGCCAAACTCACACTTCTGCTTCTTGGTGAATATGTGATGTGATTGTAATGAGGAGAAGACAGTGGACAGATGATGAAGGTGTTGGTCCCAGTCACGGCTATAAACTAGGATGCTGTCGAAGAAGACTAGAACATAGCGACAGAGTAGGCCTTGAAGACCAAGTTCATCAAGGTTTGAAAAATTGACGGGGCATTTGACAACCCGAAGGGTATAACCTTGGATTCGTAATGACCCTCATGGGTCCGAAAGGTGGTTTTCTCCATATCAGGTAGGTAAATTCTGACTTGGTGATACCCATTGCGGAGATCAAGCTTGGAGAAAACTTGTGCGTGGCGATCTCATCAAAGAGTTCTTCGGCTGCAGGGATTGAAAACCTATCTTTTATAATGACAGTGTTCACGGCGTGGTAATCGACACAGAACCGCCACATCATATCTCACTTTTTTATCAACAATACCGGGGAGGATTAGGGATTGGTGCTCATGTGTATGATGGCTTCCACGATCATCTTGCCAATGAGGTGCTCAAGCTCTGTTTTCTGGTAGTGAGGGTATCGGTATGGTCGTACATTGACGGGTGGGATGTTTGGGAGGAGAGGAATTCGGTGGTCGAAGGGATGGGCCGATGGAAGTCCTTTTGGTTTGGTCAAGATGTCAGCAAAAGAGTCGAGGAGGACCTCAAGGGAGGATAAGAAGAAAACTGGTGTAGTTGAAGCAAACTTGGGGCCAGGAGTGGGATCCAATTTCTTAACAATGTGGTGCCAAAATTGTGCTGTGGGCTGAGTCGAAACATGTTTAGAGAGGTTAGTTGGGTAATTTAGTTGAGCTCAATCTAGGTCAGGCTATGCAAGCGGATTAAGGTACCTTTGAAGTCAAATTCCATCCACATGTTGCGAAAATTAAAGAGGTTGGGTCCTAATCCTGAGAGCCACTGGACTCCAAGGACAAGATCAACACCTTAGATCGGGAGGTGGAACAGGTTGACAGAGAAGGAATCATGGCGCAGGTTAAGGGCTACCTAACGGCATTCACCGCCGCACACTAGTGAGTCGCTATTGCTAACGATTACCTTGAGGTGAGGGGATGGATTCACGGTAAGTCCGAGGTGTTCGACAAGGCGGCCTTAGATGAAGTTATTTATAGAACCACCATCTATGAGGATCACCACCTGATGTTCGTTGATGGACCTAACAAGGTTGAGTGTTGAAGGTGCCGTTTGGCCAATGAGTGCATGGAAGGAGATGCAGGGTGCTGGGTCAGAAGCGCCTTCGATGGGGAGCTCCAGTGGTTCCTCGTTATACATGTCAACCATGAGTCAAAGAAACTAAGGTGGTTTGCATTTGTGGCTAGGAATGAAGAAGGCATCATAATTGAAGCACAAGCCCTACTCGTGACATGTAGCCATCTCAGCCCTGGCTCATGCATTTAATGGGTAGCATGGCTGGCCGAGGTCTGCTAGAAGAAGGGGATGGAGTAGTAGGAGGTGTTCGATGGGGTGTGAAATGAAAGTGGGGCGGAGATGCGCGCCTAACATTGCACTTGTCTTCAACGATCTTGGCCATGCCATTAGCTTCCTGAAGGTTGGATGGGCGGAGTAGGTAGAGCTCTCATTGGATATCCTCGAGGAGGCCTAAGAGGAGATAGTTCAGTAGACTCTTAGAAGAGAGATGATAGATATGAGAAGAAATGCATTCGAATTCTCCCAAATACTTGAGCACCGTGGTTCTTTGTTTGAGTTTGAATAACTGGGCCTCGGGGTTGGTGAACCCTAACGGACCAAACCGGAGCTTGAGATGTCGGGATAAGGCCTCCCATGTTGAGAGTTGGTTGGTGTTGTGCATCTACTGAAACCATTGAAGAGCAGTCCTTATCATGTAGAAGGTGGCTATAGTTACTCATTGGTCGGGTAGGACTTGATGATAAGTGAAAAAGTGGTTGACCTAGAAGAGTTAACCGATGACGTTGTCCCCAGAAAAGAGAGGGATCTCCAGTTTTGGTAGGTGATCGTTGGTGGAACCTGAGGGTGCGGTTGTAAGTGTTGGAGTAACGCTGATGTGGTGAGTTGGTTTGTGGTTGGAGGTGGTGTCCCAGAAAGTAGCAGCAGGGTGCAGAGGCTTTGTCAAGATTGGCCAGCTTGACCATCATGTTAGCCATAATGGTTTGTTAGGTAGCCAAAGACTTATGTAACATCTCAAAGGCATCAGAGTGTTGTTGTACTGAGAAGGTCAGAGAGTCCATTTTGGCATCCTGTTTAGCGATGAGGTCGGAGAGGCTGGAGAGTTGTTCTTCAATGGCCCGTGATCTCGTCAGCATTCCTTCCACCATAAACTCAATGAAAGCACCGATTGATACATAGCACCTGAGAGGGGATAGGTTTTCTGGAATATATGAGGAAAACGGAGAAAAAGGAAGAGTAGAAGAGTAAAAAGATGAATAGAGAGAAGATTAGAGGATAGGGAAAATAGTTCTCTGTCTTCTCATAGTTGCTATTGTTCTCTGTCTTCTCATAGTTGCTATTGTCTTTCTTATAAAGCACGGTTACATCAAACAGATTACCATATCTTAGGCTATTGGCTAATATAACATAGTTGTTAGGGTAATTAATGATAAGGTTGGTAGTGCCAAATTTTGATTGGCTAGCATCATCTCGTGCCCACTTATCAAGTTACTATGTAACCCCATATTTGGTATTCCATGTCTTCTTCCTATCGGCGCGCTCATTTTTTTGTGTCGGTGTGTCACCTGGTGTTGCATTCGATGCGACAGTTGACACAACACACAGATCCTTCTTTCTCAATCTAATCATCAAAATAAGTCTAGCACTTTTCACTTAATTTCTCCAATCTAGTAAAAGCAAAAGTCAAGCATAAAAACAGACCCTTCTTTCTCAATATAATTATCAAAATATTGTAATAAATCAAGCTTAAATATCATATATACCAAACTATAGCAGAAGCAGTATATAATGTGGCCAGATTAGGCAACTAATTAAGGGAATGAATATCAGCATATTACACTTCAATATTAAATGAAAGAAATGAGAAAGAAGCTAAATACAACTTCAATGACTATTAAAATAGTATCCGATTAAGAATATAAAAAGGGTTCCCCAAAGTTTGAAGAAGGAATACTTCACCAAGATGATCAAAATTGTATTCATGAACTTGTAACAATTCTTCTTCAGTAAAATTGTGATAAAAGAATTCCTACAAGACATACCCAGATTCAGTTCAACACTAAAATATTATAACTACTAAATAATGATAATATATATACATTTCAAAGATAAATTAATATATATACATATTGTAAAATGTGACACTTAAATTGATTTTAGAACTAATCACAATGCAATCAACGTCGATTCATTATTCTATTGAGTTAATGATCAAAATAAAGATGACATGAATGACTAAATGCACTTACAAAGAAAATAATACACCATTAAAAGCATTAAGCACTATAATTTGAATAGCTTCATCATCAACATCCAGCGCCCTTCAACATAATAGCTTGAAACCTTGTCTAAAGTACACATGATTGGAAATCTACCCAACTGCTAATTTGGCAATAAAAAACTAAAAATACTCCTCACACAACCATGATATTGTGTTGATCGGATCTTCATATTAACTTGGGGGGCATGCCATTCCTAAAGAAGAAAGTGAAGGGTATTCGGAATCATTCAAGAATATAAATCTATATGGGATGATGACTTTATTAATGGCCCGTCTTAGTCCAACATGTATGTGTTGATTTTTAGTCTGAAAATAAGAACAAGAAATAGTCATATTAGAAAAAGAAAACAGTCCATATGGGTTTGAAAATAATTCTTAATATGGTATCAAGTTAAAACTGACAATAAGAGTGATCAATTTTGACTCAATATTCAGTTTAACAAATAAAACAAATGGTGGCCAATTGGACTAAGAAGAATGAATGCGTGTATATTTATTATGTGATAATTTAAGCACAAGAAACATGACTGAGATTGAATGAAAAGGATTAAAACACATCTAGAAGAAAGTAATTTTATTTCAATTCAAGTTGTACAAATCAAATTAATTAATTTTTGGTTATAATTAATTCATCAATATTCGGTTAAGTATTACTAATTAATTAAGATTTGTCAAAAAAGGAAGTTATAATGAT
This sequence comes from Dioscorea cayenensis subsp. rotundata, assembly GCF_009730915.1. Classification (NCBI taxonomy): domain Eukaryota; kingdom Viridiplantae; phylum Streptophyta; class Magnoliopsida; order Dioscoreales; family Dioscoreaceae; genus Dioscorea; species Dioscorea cayenensis. The sequence continues at coordinate 3,329,106 of NC_052486.1, read as the reverse complement.
ATTTCAAATTATACACTTGTCATGAATTTGGTCAGCATGCATGAAGGAAGTATTGCCATTAAAGTTAATAAACCACTTTAAAAAATTATAATTTTAAAAGAATATTTGATTGAAGTAATGGCCTCACAAGTTGGATGATACTACACTTTTATGCCTCTATAGGTCATGATATGTTGTATTTTTTTTTTAATGTCACGTAAGATCTGCATAGATTTTAAGATGAAAATATGCCTGTGATATGACATTGAGATTAGAGATGCATAAATAAAAAAAAGATAATCTTAATATTATCAGGCAACAAAACACATCATTCCTCTTAAGGTTTCATAGAATGAACCAGCTTGTTTAAGTTTTCATCAATTCAGATATGATTTTTCAAATGCATATTCCCCATTAACCAAGAAGACTAAGAACACCAAATCAAGAACAAATCAGAGGCCTAAAGCACAAGTAGGAAGCCATAAATGATACTTTTACCATTGTCTTCGCTGTAGATTTCCTGAGCTAGCCAGGCATCATAAGCATCCAGTTCAGCTTTTGGGGTCATGAAAATCTAAAAAACAAACAAAAATCTTAGGCTTTCTAATATTGTATTAAAAGAAAGACAAAAAACAAGAGAGGTAAAGAAAAGGAAAGAAATCAGCGTGTAAAAGATTGATCTTAATTATTAAGAAAATAAAGGCTCATCAAAATACCATGGCAAACATTTGGTCCATTTTTGTTAGAAATTATGAGCTTCAGACTTGGAGGATTAAAGGAGAAAAATAGAACAAGGATAGTTTGCTGGGGAAGATAATGATTCATTAATCTAATAGAGCTTAAATACAACCAAAAACCATTAACTGATAAAGAGAGAGAAAAGAAACACATGGACATGATTTGACACAACTATATCCTAAAAACTAGCCACAAAACTAACCACTACACAACTCTCAAAAACTAAACAAAAAATAGCTAGAAACAAGGAAAAACATTGACTTATTGATAGAGCTGAAGTTTTACAGTAATTAAAGCATACATCAACACTCCTCCTTGCTTTAGTTGCTACAAATGCCAAGCTTATCCCTTAAGAACTCGAACTTGATTCTTGGTAGAGGTTTGGTGAACAAATCTGCTAATTGAAGATCAATTATGCAATACTTAAGACTAACAGATCCTTCCTTTTGTTGTTCTCTAAGAAAGAACAACTTGATGTTAAAATGCTTGGTTTTCCCATGAAAAACAAGATTGTTGGAGATAGAAATTGCAGCTTGATTGTCCACAAACACCTCAGTGCATCCTTCTTGCTTCAAATTTAGATCAACCAGTAATTTTCTTAGCCATAAGGCTTCATTTGCAGTAACTGTAACTGCAATAAACTCAGCTTTTGCTGTGGATAGTGCAACTATTTCTTGCTTTTTACAGCACCAGGAAAACACACATGAACCAAGATTAAAACAGTAACTTGAAGTTCTCTTCAAATCATCAGCAGATCTAGCCCAATCACTGCCTGAATACCCCTGCAAATAACACTCCTGGCTTGCACTAAACTTTATGCTAAAAGCTAGTGTTCACTTAACATATCTCATGATCCTTTTTGCAGCTCTAAGATGAGTTTCAGTTAGTAAATCCAGACAATAGACTTAAAGCATGCAAAATATCGGGACTAATTGCTATTAAGTACATGAGACAACCAACCAAGCTTTCTGTAGAGGACTTCATCAATTTTTTTAGCTTCGTCAAGCTTGCTTAGCTTCTCATTTCTGACACATAGGAGTAGCCATGCTCTTGCATTCCTCCATTCTAAACTTCTTTAAGATCTCCTTTGCGTACTTCTTCTAACATATGAAGATCTCATTCCTATTTTGTTTGATCTCCAATTCAAGGAAATAGTTAATTTCACCCAAATTTGTCATCTCAAAGGAACTTTGCACATCCCTTTTAAATTCCTCAATAAGCTTAACAATGCTTCTTGTAACCAACAGATCATCACCATATAGAGATATCATAATAAAATTGATTTCATCACCTTTGATATAAAGAGTTGTTTCACTTAGACTTATTTTTGAAACCTAACTCCATCAAATGCTCATCAATTCTGCTGTACTAGGTCTTTAGAGCCTGCTTTAGGCCATATAAGACCTCCTTGAGTAAATAGACTTCATTTTCATGCCCTTTAACAACAAATCCTTTGGGCTGCTAGACATAAATCTCCTCCTCAAGAATACCATTCAGAAATGCAGATTTAACATCTAGTTGGTACACTTTCCAGAGCCCTTTTGTACATCATTAGCAAGCAACAATCTTATGGTATCCAATCTAGCTACATGAGCAAATGTACCATAAAAATCAACACCGAAAGATCTAAGTATACCCTTTGACAACAAGCCTTGCTTTGTGCTTCTAATAGACCCATCCGCATTCAGTTTGGTTATGAACACTCACTTCATTCCTATTACTTTTCTTTCCCTTGGCCTCTTCACAAGCTTCCAGGTCTGATTTCTTTCAATCATGGTGTGCTTTTCCTTCATTACAACTTTCCATTTTGTATCCTTTTCAGCTTCCCAAAAATCTGCATGTTCAAGGATTGCAACATTGCATCTCTAATAAATATCAGAGAGCAATCTTGTGCTCCTTACAGGTTCATCATCCACCAACTCTTCTTCATTCAACTGAGGAGATGTAGCTAGTTATGATTTTGCCCAAATCCACTTGTTATTCTCCATAAAATGCACATCTCTACTTATTAGAATTTTCCTAGTATGAGGCTGGAAAATTTTTGTAAGCCTTTGTAACTGTGCTATATTCTACAAAGATTGCAGCTTCCATCTTCTTATCAAGCTTATCTCTCTTAATCTGTGGCACATAAGCAAAACACAAACACGCAAATACTTTGAGATTTTGTAAAGAAGGTTTGTAACCATACCAAGCCTCAAAGGGTGTCTTTTCTTCCACTGCCTTGGTTGGTAGCCTATTGAGGAAAAAAAAAACCAGTGTTTGCAGCCTCTGCCCAATACTCCTTTGGCAAGTTTTTCTCATGAAGAATGTATCTGGCCATCTATAATTGTTTAATTCTTTCTCTCACTAACTACATTTTATTGAGGAGTATATAGAGCTGTGAATTGATGTTCAATTCCTACTTTCTCACAAAATAGGTTGAACTTATCAGAGTTGTACTCCTTGCCATTATCTGACCTTAAGGCCTGAATTTTGCATCCACTTTGAGTTTCTATCCATTGCTTGAACTTCCAGAATACACCAGCAACTTCTGATTTCAACCTGAGAAAATAAATCAAACAAATTTGAGTATAGTCGTCAGTGAAGACTATATAATACTTACTCCCATTGAGTGAAGGAATTTTGTGAGGCCCAGCCAAGTTTGTGTTGATTAATCTCAGCCTTTTAGTAACTCTCCAGATTGCTTACTTGAAAGGAAGTCTTGCTTGCTTCCCAAACTGACAAGCCTTGCAGTCTGTCTGGTAACTCAGCTTGTAAGTGAGGTATCCCTTGAACCAATTCCTTCTTCTGCATATTCAGCATTGAAGCATAATGGAAGTGGCCAAGCCGTTTGTGCCAAATTTCAGCATGCACCTTTTTTTTTTGCTAAATAGGCTGCTTGTTCCTCCTCCAAAGGATCTAATTCAAAGCTCTTCCCCATCTTATTTACTTAGAACCCATCATTACCATCTAAATCTTTGATTAAACACTGCTTGCTCTCAAAGATCACTTTGAAACCTCTTTCAAGTAGCTGACCAACACGCAATGAATTCTAATTGATATCAGGTATAAATAAAACATCTTTGATTAATTTTGTACCTAAGAAACTGCTAACTGCCATAATTCTTTTTCCTTTGACAGCAAGGTACTCTCCATTGCCAATTTTGACTTTGGAGATATATGATGTGTCCAGCTCCTTGAAGAGATCTCTATCAAAGGTCATGTTTTTGGTACAACCACTGTCCACAAGCCATTTCCCACTTTCATTGGAGCTATTTGTTGCAAAACATGTTGCCACAAAAAGCTGCTCTTTATCTTCCTGATTTGCAACTTGAGCCACATTCCTTTGTTGAAGGTTGACTTGAGTCACATTTCTCTGCTGCATATTGCTCTTACAAATCTTTTGGTAGTGCCCCATCTTCTGACACATTTTACATTGCACATTTGGCCTTCTCCAGCATCTAAAGGGTGCATGACCCTTCTTTCCACAATGCTTACAAGGAGGAAAATCATATTCTGATATTTCACTAGTGTTTGGAGAATCTAAACTTGCACCTTCCTTCTTGCTCTTTCAGGTCTTCTTCCTTTTTCCAACTTGGCCTGATTGTACTCTTGCCGATAATGGCCCTTCTACTTACCCTTCATTCCTCATGAATCTTCGCGTTCCTACACCTGTAAAGCACTCAATAGTTCTACCAGACTGATCTTCAATAAGTTTTTAGTATTCTCTTAAAAGGATATAATGGCTTCAAATCTTTCATGAATAATTACAAGAACCTTCTGAACTAATCTAGAATTAGGAAATTTAGTGCCAAGTAATCTTACTTTGTTGGCAATGCTGAGTAATCTGTTAGAATACTCTTTGATAGTCTCAGAATCCTTCATCTTCACCAATTCAAATTCCCTTATCAGATTGAGAACTTGCATCCCTCTAATTCTTTCATCTCCTTCATATTCACTTTTGAGGAAATTACAGACCTTGAATGCAGATTTCATAGTCATGATCCTAACAAAGATTTCTGGTGACACAACAGCAAATAGTATAGCTTTAGCCTTCGACTTCCTTGTCTTCTTCTCCTTAGGATTCTTGATTTGTACCAGTGTTAGGGTTTCTGGTAATTTAGGGACTTCATACTCGTCCTCATCAGCTTCCCAAAAATCATTTGCCTCCAAATAAGCTTCCATTCTAGCAACCTAGACATGTCAATTTTCACCATTAAACACAGATGGTGCAAATGATGAGAAGGGTGTTTCGGTACCCATGGAAAAAGAAAGGCGTTTTAATGGGTTTCTCTCACTTACAAGTCCCTCAAGAAGACAGCTCTGGTACCAGGTTGTTGGAAATTTTGAGCTTAATATTTGGAGGATTAAAGGAGAAAAATAGAACAAGGATAGTTTGCTGGGAAAGATAATGATTCATTAATCTAATTGAACTTAAATACAACCAAAAACCACTAATTGATAGAGAGAGGGAGAGAAAAGAAACACATGGACATGATTTGACACAACTATATCCTACAAACTAGCCACATAACCAGCTACTACACAACTCTCAAAAACTGAACAAAAAACAGCTAGAAACAAGGAAAAACATTGACTTATTGGTAGAGATGAAGTTTTACAGTAACCAAAGCATACATCAACACATTTATAGTAAGAATAACAAATAAAAAAAAAAATAACTCACACACATATATTAGCGAGATCAGAGAAAGGCAAAAGCAATATAAATTTGAATAATGTGCTAGAACCTGAAATTCAACCAAAGACATTGATAGATTTAACTATGCAAGAGCCATAAATAACAACAATACTTTAAGAATAGAATAAACACACACATATATATATATATATAATACTGCTCAACTCTTAACGATAAAAAACATTTGGACTAATCCATGCATTATTGTGCTAAATCCATGAAGAACACAACACAAATTCCTATAAGAACCATGTTAGAATCTACCTAGTTGATCGCCAAGAAAAACATAACAAAATACCAAATTAAGAAAAAAATAAAAAATGCTTCAAAAGCATGTTATATAAAATACAAGTAAATATTTCACAAACACATGGTATGCTATAAACTTCATCTCTCATTTTTTGTACTCGTTTGCAGCAGTTAAAATATAATCAAAACTCATATCATTGTCCTTTTGATGATGTTAATAATAAACTTGCAGAGATGTAAATGGATAAGAATAAGAATTTACTGACCAATTCATGAAGGAAATTTTGGTACACTTCATGGGAGTTTTTAACTACTCACAAGCAAATAAATTAGTACAATAGTGTGATAATTCATAATGGGGGTACTGACTTAGTTGAACTAGATTGTTTTCCTTAAATTTGGCAAAGATTTTTATTTTTGTCAATGCATATGGTGTCATCACATAGTTTATGAATTAGGAAATTTTGCAAAAAAGATGGAAATGTGCATTTTTCATATTTTTGTTAATTCAATTAGTGTAGATTTACAACAAAATAAATTCATAGTTTTATTTCCTAACTCACATAATATGCCCAACTCTAATACCCATTGTGCATGTTCCTCCACACCATATTTTTAGATAATATCATTGTTATAAAAATTCAAAGATAACTAGATAAATTATTTAAAACACTTTGATCTTAACTTTGACCGCAAATACACCAAAAATTTAGGAAAAAAATAAAACAAATTTCAACATAGTACCACTATGAAACCCAAAGCTAGCAATCCTAATTTTCTAAAACATTTTAAAATAACAAATGTTAACCCAAAGCCACTATTAACCCGTTTTTGTTTATCCAAATGAAAAAAATCAAAACAACACATTGTACCAGATTCTTGTTATACCCATTTGGTTGAGAAAAAAAAAAAGAAATGAAACCACTTCTAGAGCCCCATGGTGCCCTTTTTCCAACTTCCTCGCCTCGCCTCTTGACCCTTCTCTTCAAGTCCTCCGATGATGAAGATAACCCCACCGCCAACTCCACAGCCGAAGAGGCCAAGAAGCGTCTTGGATCCTAACAAACCCTAACCCTAACCCTAATTGCAAAAAGGTAGAGATATTATTTGGTGATGTGCATCCATGCCTAGCTTTTGATTATGTAGCTCTGGCGATGGATATATAGTGTTGTTCTAGTGCAAGAAAAGGTTGTTGGTGGAGCTTCTGGCTGTGTGCCACTACTTCTCACTACGAGGGTACCAAAAGAAAAAAGAAGTGGTTGATTTATCTAATTTTTATAAATTCAACAAAACAAAAATTTGAAATTACACTATTTACATAGCCAAAAGGTGTCACACTTTAAAATCAAAGAAAAAGAAAATAAAGAAGAAGAAAGCAAGCTACCCATTAATCTAAAGATATGGGGCTGAGTTTCTACTGCTTGATCACCATCTCCATAGCTCTCATCCTCATAACCAAACGGTCTGTCCATATCCACTTTTCCAAGACACTAGCCCCTCCCCATCCTCGGTCACCTCCACCTAATCCAACCCCTATCCACCAATCCCTCACCAAGCTCACCCAAAAGCATGGCCACATCCTTCACCTCCTCTTCGGCTCCCACCCACTCCTCATCATCTCCTCCCCCTCATCAGTCAAAGAAAGCTTTACCAACAACAACATCATCTTCGCCAATTGCCTTTTCATGCTCTTTACCAACCACTTCGGCTTCCTTTCTCATCTCCCATCCTCCTCCTCCGACGTCAACTCTCTTATCCTCAAACTGTACTCCAGCGTTGATGAGGGGTTCAACTGCTTCAAGAAGGTGGAATTGAAAGATATGCTATTTGACTTGATGATGAGCGTGATCTTGGGGTTGATAGCTGGAAATAATTAATGAGTTTATCAAAAGATTATAGAGGAGATAAGAAGAGTAGGAAAGTGGAAAGAGAAAGATGATTCGCTCAAGAGAAGAAGAGTAATATTATTGATATTATGCTTGCCATGCAAGAGAAAGAGAAGGACCATTACTCGATCGTTGCCATCAAAGGGATGATGATGGTAATGAATTTGTACTCTTTTTCCCCTTAATGTTTATGATCATTCATGCTTGTTAAGTTTTACCATTAATTTTGGACATTCGTATGATGTTTTATACATTGAGCTTAGATCATTCTTTAGGAAATTAATCAACATTAATGGTAAAGCTTTAGATTCTCATTTTAATTTCTTTTTTTTTTTTTCTAATAAGAGATTATAATTAAATTATGAAAATACATGCATTTATATATATTTGCATGGATAGGAGTTCTACCATTGAATACATGTCAGTATTACAATAATTCAATGCAGGAAAACAAGTTTGTATTTAATAGTGTTTACTTGACTAATGATCATGAGTAACTTTAATTAAAATCTTTGCTCTTTTTTGAGGAATGCCATAGATCAATATAATTTGGAGGTGATCATCACTATTATGTTCATCCATACAATGGTCCCCTCTGTTAGGATATATCAAAAACTTATATAATACCATCAGAGGCATGTGAAAGCAAGAATAAAATTGTGATATGATCTAATTGTTTTAATGAACACTCTATTTTAATTGAAAGGCCTAAAAAATTACCTCTTGATGTTTGAAAACCTTTCCTTTGATGTGCCGAAATTTATCCTTCGGATTGTCGTAGATCTCCTAGTGTCGAATGAAAGTCCCACGCCTCTAGATCACACGCCAGAATTGAGAAACAATCTCCTCTTCTTCTCCAAATAGCGGCTAGGGTTAGAAAGGAAGAGAGAGCCCGGGAATTTTTCTCATTAAAGAATTGATTGATTGCCTCTAGGGTTAGAGAGGAGCCATATTTATAAAGACTTCATAAAACATGATAAACATTATTCAATTATGAAGTCCTATTCAATATATGAACCTTCATAATATGATAAACATTATCATAGAAGTTCTATTAGAAATATAATTCCTAATGTAACTAAAACCATTTTTGTCTTTAAGTCCTTATAATTTTGATTAACTATTCGACTCTATTGAATTTAAATCAAAATTTAAACTTAAGACAAAAACCCTAGAACAAATTATAATTTCACTCATCCCATGAAGTAAAATTCTAAATTAACAATTTTATTGCTGCACTCAAAACGAGACTGATTCTTTATCTCTTTAAGCGTGACTCCATAGAACACGAATGAGTAGATCATTACTAACCTTTCCGATTATGATTACCATATGTGTAGAAACCTTTCGTTCTTGTATCCCAACAGAGTAAGAGCCATGGTTATTGTCAAACTCATTGAACTTGATCGTATGCTAATAACAATAGTAGAGTAAGATTACCAAACTATCCTTCATATCCCACACGATTAGTTTGACTGCCTTGACCAAAGTCTTTTAATCTCACATAATTATAATCGCGTAGGATACTAACTGGTTTACTTTCGAGAGAACCAATTCTTATTTGGTGATCACTCACAACTGCTACTTGCCAGACATAGTCACACTTTGAGGTCAGCCCTACCAAAAGATAAACTGAGCCTAACAACTCTAATAACTGACTAGACATCACAAGTACATTGTGATCATGATATCTCAGGTCTAAGGTCCACTCATATGATCATAACCAACAATCCCAATCATTGACTATCAAAGAGTAAAACCCATGTGATTGGATTGTTGTGAGTCATGTTCGAATGCACCAATCCCAGTGATGCATTTATGACATATGCTCCCTCGATTCCATAGTATTCAAGTAGCACTCTTTGTCAAAGTACATGTTATAAAAATCCTTACAAATCTTTAACGCCCAATTAAAGATTCTCTAATTTATGAACTATTTAAGTGTATAAGTACCAATCCCTCTAGTGTCCTCCTTTTTATCCCACAGAGTAGAAAGTTTAAGTTAATACACATGGACTATGATGTTCAAAACTAATTAAAATGCCATCACAAGATTTATATGAACATAAAAATAAATGCCTAATAATAATAATAATAATAATAATAATAATAATAATAATAATAATAATAATAATAATAATAATGTATAATACAAATAAAATGCCCTAATACAAGAATCCTCGTTGGCATTCGAGGGACATAATCTTAACACCCTCATCAAAAGTTTTTTTTTTTGTCTCTTGTTAAATGTTAGATTAAAGTGTTCTTTATTCTCAACAACATGAACTATGAATACAATCATTGATGGTAGCTAGGAGTGAGACATTAGTAGGGATAATGGAGCGGGCAATGGCTCTTTTTCTCAACCATCCAAATGCACTAAAGAAAGCCAAAACTGAGATCAAAGAACCAGTATGATACAATCACTTGATTAAGGACTCAGATATCTCCATGATTCACTACCTCAACAATGCCATCAAAGAAACCCTAAGACTTTTCCCAGCCGGACATTTACTTGTTCCACATAAATCATCACAAGATTACACTGTGTCAAGATCACACATTAATCCAAAAGGAACCATGCTCTTAGTCAATGCTTATCAAATGCAAAGAGACATGCAACTTTGGGACAATCCATTGGAGTTTAAGCCTGAAAGGTTTGACAGTGATGATTATGTTCATAGAGATAAAGATTATAAGTACAAACCCTATTTGGGATTGGCAGAAGGAGGTGTCCTGGAGAAATCTTGGCTTGGAAAGTCATGGGATTGACTCTGGGTGCTTTGATTCAGTGCTTTGAGTGGGAGAGAGTGGGAAAAGAGTTGGTGGACTTAACTGAAGGCATGGGGATTGACATGCCCATGGCTAAACCCTTTGCAAGCCATGTATAAGTCTTGCATGGACATAAATGTTGTTCTTGCACTATGTTTACTTCTAAAAGTTGGAAGTTTTTATTAGTCCTTTACTTTATGTTTACATGGCCTTGCCTTATGTTTAACTTTTCATTTATAAATGACGTTTACTTATAAGTCAATCTAAAAATAGGTAGTTTGAGTACTTAAAAGTTATTATTAAGTCATTTAAAGTATTTGATTTTAGTGTTGAAAAATAATTTGTTATATCCAAATGACTAAAAAAAGATATGTAATTTTTTTTTTTGACAAATAGACAACAAGTTTTCAAAACCCACAATTAAGGATGTGTGGGGTACCAATAAGCCAAGAGATCATGGGGATAGCAAGTTTTTTTAAAATGAATAGATATAAAACCAATTAAATTAAATTAAATAAAATTTTAAACTAGTACATATTGATAATATTAGCATATAATAAAATAGCTATCAAAGTTGATTATTCAACATATCTCCTAAATCTTATCCATGTATCTATTTGTTTATTGTGAAATAATGAAAACAAAATGAGGTGCAAAAATTGAAAAAGAAGCAATACATGTACTAATTATATATTTAAGAGGATAATAAACCTTCTAATGCAAATTGACATTGATCAAAATTTCAAAAGATAGCAAAATAAATTCTTAAATTCTCAACAAAACAAAGCTCAGACGTGTATGTAATAGTATAACCAAGGGAATCACAAGCAAAGATCGTGACATTTGTCAACCATTGGATAGTCCAATGGTATGATACCAAAATATGAAATGGGAGATCATGGGTTCAAATCCCTCCCCTGACAGTACTGTTCCACATACTATTTATACACTGTTCACCCGGGATTCTTATATTATTCTTGTATTGTACATACATTGTACATCCGGGCTCCAATACTATGCGATACTGTTTATATTCATAAAAAAATAGCGCTTGTCGCCTATTATTCAAAAAAAAAAAAGATTGTGACATCTTCCTGCTACCTGTCTTTAAATTAAAAAACTAAAAATAAACTTCATAATAATCACTCCATTTATTAAAAAAAATTTTATTTTAATTACTCATATAACATTTTCATCTAAAATAATGTGTCTATTATCTGAGGCACGTCTGGTATCTCCTATTCTCATTAGATTTGTCAAAATATTTTTTTCCTAGATTAGAAAGTTAGAAATTAATCTTTAAAAAAAATGTGATTTAATAATTGATAAAAACTTTAAAAAATGTGATGTCAAATCAATAAAAATAATAGTAGATGGAAATTTGATGATCTATAAAAAAATAAAAATAAAAATAAAAGTTAAATATTGCACGATAAACTGAAATTAATAAGGTCACTAACAACTCCTTAAGTTTGAGGTATATTTAGTTTTCATCTTCTTCATTTTGTTTGAGTTAATAAAATTTGTTCCATCTGTTGCAGTGAATTATCCATTTTTAATCTACTAATTACTAATAATAAAACTAAGGAAAAAATGGCCATAATAATTGGTAACATGCACCACATGTCTACATGTGTCGGATTAAGCCCGAAGAATCAATCTCTAACATAAGAGGCAAAAATAAGAGTACGAAGACTTTACATTTTTAGACAAAAGGAGGCAAATAAAAGTTAGTAAATCAAAATTTAAATATATTTAATATCAAAAGTAAATATGTTATTAAATCTAAAAATAAAGATTTAAAATTTTAAAAGAAACACAAACCTATATAACAGAATAGATTAGTTTAAAAAAAATTAACAAAATCATTCAAACATGAAATATCTTTAAAATTATGTAAAAAACAATAAAAAAAATCCACTTACAAATAATAATGATGTTTGTAGATTTTAATATAATTTATTTCTTATGGGACGGCTCTTTAATTAGGACTCCAAAGTTGATATTTGTGAAAAAAAATTTTAAAGTAATGGAAGAAAAAATATTGGGAAAATTATTTATTATTCCCTGAAAAATTTTCAAAATACCCCTTGCAGTCTCTTTGACAAATTTTTAATACTATTTAGTCTTTCCTTTTTAAAATTCATGCCATTACTTTGCTTCGTGAATTTTTTTATTAATCCCAAAATTGCCCTTGTGTATTTTGGTGGCAAGAATGGCGCCAAATCTTGTTAGCAATGGTTGGTTGTTCTCTTAGTCGTGCAAGAGAAGTTTGTTTTTCTCTTTTCTTCATGTTCTTTTACTAGTGTTCTTCTTCTTCTTCTTTACTAGGGTTTTTGCTGCGTGTGAAGCCGACGATAAAGTGTTAGTAAGAAACCTTCGTGGAGGTGCTTATTTTTCTTAATGCCAACTTCATTGGTGCAAATTTTTTTCTTAATGTGTATGCCTTGGATGGACACTTTTCATAGTATTGCGCGATATAAGGGCGAGGGTTATGTCTTGCAATTCACTGTTTTAACTAGATGGGAGCCAATACTAGAGGAATCATGCAAACAATGAAATCTTGAAGCTTCTTGGGTGAGAGTGAAATATTTACTTCTAGATGAGCACAAGACAATATCTACCATTAGCTTTGAAAGTGACTTCCAATAGATGTGTCATATTCACCATATATTCAATAAAAATGTAGTTGATATGGTTGTAGAGGTTGTGGATGAAATGATTGACAATTTCAATGTATTTTCAATACCATCATAAGTTATGCTAACCGTTTATGTAATACTGTTCCCATTTACAAATTTATCTTGTCTACTAACTTTCAGTTTTCTTATTCACATATTAAAAGGCATTGTAATTTAACTTTATATATTCTTGTATACATAATTTGTGACCTACTTATTTGTAAAGTTATTGGTCACATTGTCTACTTATTGTTTAATTTAACATGTCTTGGCTTACAAATATGATTAACTGTTTATTATTAATATTGCAATCACAAGGGATCATGTGTTATAAAGCGCTTTATCCAATCCCCGCCCCATCTTGTCATCAAGTTTATTTGGGGGACCTACGTCAATCTTGAGTTCCCAGCGAAGCTCTTATCATGATGTGACAATAGTTGGCCAACATTATGAAGATGCAAAACACTTCAAGGAGGCACTATGCGACTTTGCTCTCAAACGCAATTTTAATTTTCATTTCATAAAAAATGATAAAGATAGAGTTACTGCTACATGCACTGTTGCTGGCTACCAATGGCGAGTCCCATGCCTCAAGAGAAGGTAATCTTTCTATGTTTAAAATCAAAACATCATAGGGTGCCCATACATGTGGTGGAGGCATTACCACAACATCTCATCCAAAAGCTTTAAAGAGATGGGTTAGTAAGCAAGTACTTAACAAACTCCGGGATCATCATCTATATTAGGTTGTAAATATACAACGGGATATATTGTGTGATCACGATGTTCATCTTCAATATAAACTTGTTTGGATGGGTAAAGAGTTGGCGCATGAGGTTCTTCATGGAAGTGATATAGCAAGCTATGATCTATTACTATGGTACGCAGGCTAGGTAGCTGAAACTAACCCAGGAAGCATCGTCAAAATTGATAGGGATGGTGAGTGGTTTAGGCATGGTTTTTTCTATTTCCGTGCAAGCTTTTATGGTTTTTGGAAGGGTTGTAGACCACTATTGTTCCTTGATGGAACCCATTTGCTTGGAAGATATGGCTGGTATCCTACTAGGCGCCATAGGTAAGGATGGTAATGAAGGTTTCTTTCATTTAGCTTTTGTTATATGGACAATGACATAGACGAGAATTGGGCGTGGTTCAAATCGACTTTAGGTGATGCATTATATGGTGAAGACAACTATGACAAGATCATTTCATTCATCTTAGATAGGTCGAAAGGCCTTATCAATGCTATTGTGAAGGTATTCCCTTCCTCTCCACATGGTTAAATTCTACGCCATCTTCAAGCCAATTTTCCTCAAAGCAAATAGCCGACTGGGGAGGGCATTGAAAGATGAATGATGGAGCCTGATTGCAAAGATTTCTTATGCCTACACGGCTTCAGAATTTAATGACTATGCTAACCAACTCTTACTTTTATTAGTACAAGCTCACAATTGGATGCACGGAAAGTCAGACATCATATATTGGAGCAATTACCTATTTAGAGGATGTCAATGGTGTGAAATGTACTCCAATGTTGCTGAGTCCTTCAATGCTTGGATTAGAGAAGCATGATACCTTTATATGTGTAACATGGTCAATTCAACAAGGTGCATCGACTATCAGTGTTTATTGTTAAGATATGTCAAACTTGTTTAGTAGTCACTTAAATGTACTTTTTCAGGAAAAAACAATTATTTATAGGACTTTGTGTTTACTTTCAGGCTTTATCGTTTAGTATGTCTTTTCCTGATTGTAATATCTAATATCTAATTATAAATAGTGTAACTATACAAAAACTACTGTTCCTATACAATATTGATTTGAATTGTTTTCTTAGCTTGTTTTCCCTTCAGTTTTCTTCAATTCCATTTAGTACTTAATGTTACAATTTTTGTTATATAATAGTTATTGTATGTTTACTGATTACATTACAGATTTAAGCTCATGAACATGATGTATAATTGGCGTGAACAATGCTTGAACTGGAACACTCATCTTTGCCTTGAGATTCATAGAAGGATTGAAGAAATGGTAGAGGAAAGCAAAACCCTAGTCATTAGAGACTCCAATGGGGAACAATTTGAAGTTATTAACCATTAGAGTAAAATAGTTAACTTACGAAAGAAAACATGTTTTTATCGACATTAGGGAGGTATACGGCCTACCATGTAAACATGCGTGTGCCGCAATTAGCAAATGGATACTAATGTTCATCATTTCATGGATGACTACCACACTATCATAGTTTACAGGACAATATATGAACCCAATATTCTCCATAACAGACCAAGACAAACCTAAGGATGATAATCAGGACCTCCGTCTTCAACCACCCATCTCGAACAAATGACTAGGTCGGCCAAAGCACCGGAGGATCGAGTCAGAAGCGTTCAATGTTCGGGAGTAATGATGCAGTCATTGTCATGAAGTTGGTCATAACAGAGCTACTTGTAATGTTGTGGTTGCAGACTGAATGATGTCTATTGAATAAATCTACTCAAGCTATCACCTAGATGTTAAACAACTTTAATGTTGTTTGAGCAATGGAATCGACCAACAAAGATTTAAGCCAGTTTCTAAATGGGGAGTTCTGATGTTACGCATTGTTAATGGTTTCTAAACAAATTTATATCTTAGTAAACAGTTAATGTACGACCCGACCACAATGTTTTGAAATTAAACAATGACTTCGTTTTGTGAAGCATCTATCGTTATGTAAACATTTATCGAATTTTGCACCTACATTGTTTTCATATTAAATAGACTTTCGGGTTTTTGAACTACTTGTATGGGAAGTACTCATCCAAAGTAGTTAGTGTGTACATTGGGTGTATAAAAAGTAGATCTAATGTTTTATACTTGAATGTCCAGATATTAAAACAAAGTTTATTGGTTTTCAAAATAAATGACAAGTAGATAGCTTGAGTCATATTTGAGTTGAAAGTAGAATTTTTCATTACATACAAAACATATACGTAGGATAATTGTCTTTAAGCATCAGATGGGGATTCATAAGTGTCATTTGTTGTATCGTTTATAGTTAAAGGGTCTTCCATTACATTGTCTTCACTGTTTGGTGGTCCTGTTAGCAGTGCTACGTACCTCACCTTTGTCATTGATAATAGCCAATTTTGTCATATGTTCTATTGTTGGAGTGGGGTCAATCATCGTTGTATTTGCAGCTACCTCAAAAATTGCATGTGAGTCTTCCACCCCGACATCATCTATCTGCTCTACATCACTGTAGGGTGCATAGTTTTCTTTCCTCATCGGAATTTGGCACAAATCGTCGGGCAATATCTGCGCAGCATATTACATGCAAACTTGGGCAACATCACTGGTGTGCAAATGGAGTTGCTCGCCCTTGAGTATTTGTTCCATGAATCTTATGAGGTAAATGGAACAATCAATGATATCTGCCCTTTGTTACGGGAAGGTTTCGTGCATACAACATTGGGTAGAAGCTCGTGTCAGTGATACTCAACTTAAACTGCAAGTAATTCTCAAAGAGTGACCGCTACGAAAACAATAAAAAAAGGATGAAGGAAACGAGAAATTTATTAAGTACATACATTTAAATAAAAAACCATGACTCATACCATAGCACATGCAGATTGGTCATACGCCGAGCTAGTTACTGAGGAATAGTGAAGATACTCCTTTCTATCCTTGTCCAGAACGAGAAGATGGTAGTGTTTGTGCCGCACAATCAACATGAGCACTACTTCTACTGTTGGGTAGTCATCTAGTATGGGGGCCAACATGTTGTAAACACCATCGGATAAATGTGGTTGCTCAAATAGAGAGAGGACCATCAGTTTATTGATTGTGGTAGACCTCTTGTAGAGTGATGGGAATTTTTCAAAAATTCTAACAATATTAAGATGAAGATGTCAATAACATCATCAGGCACATGCTGCTTACCTTCCAGGAAAGCAAACATATGTGAATTGCATGTGTGCCCCTGTTCGTTGCTCCAAACATGCTTTTTGATAATTAATATATGAAAATAGTTAATATAGAGATGGTTAAAAAAACAACATAAAATATTAAAGATTTGATAAATCATGTAAATGATTAGTGCTAAATATAACCAACAAAGTGGGATACAAACCAGATTGTGGCAATATAATACTGCACCACAAATCTTAATAAGAAATTTGAATCACTAACTAGTTCTGGTTATACTAATTGTTTCTAAAGAACTTTAAAATTTAGAGGTAAGCCATGCATAAAGGACAAAAATGTATTAAGAAATCAAAAGATTACTTGTCTATGAGAGAATTTAAGAAAACAGACACAGTCATTTGCTGCATATTGTCGAGGCATGCAAACCCCACATGCTGCTTATTTAGAGGAATGAATTTTACACGTATAGAGGGCTTGACTGTATTCTTGGCTACACCTTTATCGTGTTGGCTAATTTTAGTTGTTGTCAGTGGAGGCCGTCATTATCGTGAACTGGTTGATCATTTTTCAGGTTTGCAAGCGACTCTATTATTTTCCTGACATCATCGATTGCTTCATCATCTACTACATTTAACTCAAATGGTTTTTGTGTAGTTGTCTTTTTCTCCTTTTTTTTGGATCAATTTTTCTTTCTTCGGGGGCTTAGGTGCACGGCATGATGACTGTGCTTCTGTTGCCCTTGTAACTCATGTGATAGGCTTCTATAGTGGGTCTCGCTTTCTTTCTTCTAAGCTGGGGGGTTTTTGTGGTTTATTCCCAACTTTCTTGGCCTTCTTCAGAGATGACGCAAAGGTGCCTTCCTATGATTGACCAGAGTTTGTCTTCATTACTTGTGCTGGTGCATCTTGCTTTTCCTTACGTGCGTCCACTCTTTCCTCAAGATTTTTGACTTCTAGTTTTAAGAGCTCTCATTTCATTCAACAACATCAATTAAAATTTGTCACCTACTATATCCTTCTCCTCGGTACATGAGGACCAGGAATGCATACCATACTTCAATCGGGAAGACTCTGATTGCATAGGTTGCAGATCATTGGACTGAGAAGGCATTTTCTTCACATCTTCCTTCTTTTTCCCGTGTATTGCCTTACTAAAGCTTGATGAGCGAGGGCTAGTAGATGCCTCCGCAACAACCCTTTGACCGAGTCATGTTCTAGTTTGTCTAGAACCAATGAACTCAGATTCAGTCTAGTTCACTGGAATCAATTCAAAGAACTTACAGAGAATAACAAGTATTAGCAATAAAAAAAGGAAAGGGTTTGACTATATCAACATATGAAACATGAACACATTGTCAAATATCATACAATACAAGTATATAAAGCTATATGGTTTTCTAAATAAATGAACATGTATTTGAAATAATAAAAAGTTCATCAAAAATTCAAATCGTTATTTCCTCACATAAAGATATATTACCATCTTAAAGCATAAACCAATTTTAAAAAACATAATCCCAAAATGTTGACCATTCATAGTGCATTATGCATGAATAAATCTACAAGAATAACAACTCCTATGAGTGATTCTTATCTGGCATAAGTAAAACAATTACTTACCTGGCTTCCCTCAAGAGACTCAATCAAGGCAGTCACACCGGCTTGCTTCACCTAGCTATTCTTGCCATAACAAAGAATGCGTGGTATTTTTCCAAAACTCAACTTCTTCCCCCTTCCTGTTATCTCTTAAAACCTTAAATTAAGAGCAATAACACAACCCTTTAGATATCATCCTTGTTGTCTTCCCAGAACACTTGACCTTCACTTGTGCGGCTACACTAGTCACGTCCTCCATGAGCCATTTGTGAGTGGCTTGTACCCATGCATACCGATCCAACTTTGGTAGGTCATCTACATAGTATGCTAGCCATGAAGGTACTGAACACGAGGAAAAGCAAACTGCCCAGGATGTACATTAATAGTAGCTTAATAAAAATTCTCTCTTTGTTGGCTTTTTTTTTCTCTACTAAGTTCATTAAAGTTCTGACTAGGTAGTCCCTAGATCGATCTACTCCCTTTATGAAGTACTCCTCCTCAAGTGTGCAGTGTTCCTTTCTCTTTTTAAAATTTATGGCATCACCATCACAACGTAACCCTAGTATCAACGCTACATCCTCTGGCCTAAATTGCACATAACTATGACCCGGCTTGAATATTTTAGTGGTTCCATCAAACACTTGCATAAGCATGTCCAATACAGTCTGTTCTTGCGTTATGGGCTCTAAGTCCATGAAATGGCTAAAAAATGTCCGTCAGAGTATTTCTCAGTGTTACTGTGTCATCTTCTCTCTCAAATTCCTTATGGTAGACACGAGTGGTGCCAAGAGACATCATCCATTCACATAATTCATGGATTGGTTGGCCATCTTCCTCTTACATGCACAACCAAAACATTTGATTTCAATTCACACAATGCAAATGGTGCTAGTACATTAGTAAAGTATCGAACAAAACATTTGTCATGTCACTGCCAAAAATTAAATTGTACACTGAAAATGCAGAAAGTAGCCAAAGAATATATAATTACATATTATTAATGATTATAAGTATCTTACATTTATGTTATACAAGAATGGGAATTTCCAATGTGAAATACTTACACTAATCACAGTTGCATGAAACACAAGAACATTCTCAAATTCCATCATTCCAAACCAAACATTTTAACGATAACAACTCCACATTTACAACATTGTCATTCATTCTCAGTACTACAACACAATTACAACAAATAAAGATGATATTAGGGATTAACATGCCCCATAAGTAGATTGCATTTGTACAAAATGGAATTATAGGTCTCCATCCCAAACATGCATATACCCATATTGCTATATTGTTGCATATCTTAAGTAGAAAATATGTGAAAATAAACACAAATCAACGAACCTTTGGTTATCGCTTACTGGATTTAGGGCACAAAAATCATTTTTAACTAGCATTGCACAATCTTGAACTAAAAAAAATTACATTGACCTCGGATGGCATCAGGCCATCATACCTCTCGGTCTTGGGAGTATAGGGATGATGTTCCAAAAGTACGCGGCTTTATCTTCGCCTTTTCTTAGTGCGATCTTTTCTTCCAACATATATTTTACCCTTCCCACTCATTCAACCTGCGACGCAAGGAACACCGGAAAAAAGCACAAGCCCACAGGCCTCCACAGGGTGACAACGGAGTGGCAACTCCGGTGATGTCTTACTCCAATGAGGGCAACACTTTTTAACTAAGGGAGAAGAGAAGTGATGGAACCAATGAACTATCTCAGGAGGTGAAAAGATGGGATGGCTATTAACTTATGAACAATTTTGAAAACTATTTATTTACAAACTCTGAGCGGGGGCCAATATTGGAACTTCGCCATCAATTAAACCCTGTTAACATCTTTTGGGACTATAAAGTCCAAATCTTAAAAAGGAGGGACTTTTTTGGGATATGATATAGTCCAAGAATTTTTTGATCAAATGAGAAAGTTAATGGGATGATATGAATAATTTCTCAAAAAAATTTCTTTTTTAGTTTTTTTTTTCTTGATGGTATCAATTTATAAAATGAAGTTAAGAAGAGAAAAAGATCTTCTTTACTCTTTTGTAAGCTATACGCATATACGCAGATGAGCCACATAAGGGCAAATCCCAAGTTACATTTTTTTAAAAAAGTTTTGCTGAATAACCTTATGTTTTTAAAAGAAGTTTTGTCTTTTAGTTTGTTATTTTAATAATATTTTATTAAAACAAAAGGCTAAGGAGTCCATAGTCACAAAAAATGGGGGTAATTATTATTACATATATTTAGTGAAAAACAAGGGGAGGGGGAGGGTTTATGTCCTTTTTTGTTCTATGTGGCTTAGCTAATGTTGATCAACACACAAGATCTTATCCCAAGAAACATCGCCTTAACCAATCTTCCGTTGTTCTCAATTACCATTAATGCAACACACCTTTCTCAAGATGCCAACACGATCACCATCTGCAATAAGCTCTTTGCCTCAAGATTGATTGATGCTATCATCACTTTCCTTTAGCCTCTCTCTATCACAATCCCTTCTAAAAGACTTATTACATATAAATATATTATAAAACAAAAAGGTTAAAGATTCAGTAGTCACAAAAAAATAGGGGTAATTATTATTACATATATTCAGTGAAAAACAAGGGGATGGGGAGGGTATATGCCCTTTTTTGTTCTATGTGGCTTAGCCAATGTTGATCAACACACAAGATCTTATCCCAGAAACATCGCCTTAACCAATCTTCCATTAGTCTCAATCACCATTAATGCAATACACCTTTCTTAAAATCTCTACATAATTACCATAGGCAATAAGCTCTTTGCCTCAAGATTGATTGATACTCTGACCACTTTCCTTTGGTCTTTCTCTATCGCAACTCATTGATAAGAGACTTATTACATATATAATTGTCCATACAAACTAATTCTTAAACTTTTATCTTTTGTCTTGATTATCCACCAACTCCAAATCTAGTGTTATGAATGTTTTATAACATAATTATGATTTGACTAAACATCTATTGAAAATGGCCCGAGTTACATTTTCAAGTTGTAACATAACTTTGCAAAAGTATCAACCCTTTTGGTTGAGCTTGTGAGTCAAACATGGTAGGATTTCCTAACAATATTGGCCAAACTTGGAAAACAATTGTACTCACCAAACACATCAGCAAGAACCAAACATAGTATTCAATGATACTCAATCAAATGCTTAAACTTGACTCACTTTGTATCATCTCAATATAGCTTCCAATCACCTTCCATATAATCTTCAATCAATTAATTAATTTGGGCACTTACCCAATTTAGCTCCCAACCAAAGATAGGCTTCAATCACCATGTTAAACAATCTTCATAAATGGCTTCTAGCCACATATGGCTCTAATTAATCAACCAATCAATTTAGAAATCTCCTAATTTAGTCCTCATCAACAAAAATAGTTCCATTCAACAAATAGGAATTTTACTTCTATCCACCATCAAATCTACTCAATTGTCTGTCTAATAAATAATATGCTAAGTTGCTATGTCTTAAGAATACATAAAGAAAAATATTATATTTAAACCTTAACAATCTCTCCCATTGGTGTTATTTATCACAACCAAATTATAACGTAAAGCAGTTTCATGTCATAAATCCATGATCCCAAACAATATTAAAAAAAAAAAAGAAGGAAATGAAGCATTTTAGTGGAGCAAGATGAAAAGCTACTCACTTTTCAAAGAGGAAATTTGAAGGGGAGTGAGAGCTTTCAACAATGAAGTGTTGATCGAACAAGTTACTATTCCAATTCTCACTTCTTAGAGAGAAAGAGAGCAATAGCTGCTAGCCACTATTATTGGATCAAGAATGAAGAAGGTGATGGCCAGTGGAATTAGGTTTCAGAAAAGTGAAACCCTAAAATATATCTAATATATATATATATGGCTAATTATGTAATTTTCTTAGCGGGATGAGGCAGACAGGGTAGATTTAAAATAGGTGTTTACCAAAATTGCCCCACCCCTGCTTTTTGAAAAGAAAAAAACTCCGACCCACCCTGCCCCTCCAAAAACCACCCCAATTGAGGAAAATTGGAGTGGAAACCAAGGAGTAAGGCGAGGTTGCCATCTCTAAGAGTAACTAACAACCATTTGAGTTTTAATTATCTGAGGAACTTATTGGGGAAGGATAGACTTGCCAAACTTAAGGTTGGCCTCTCTTCCCAAAATCATTAGGTTTGATTACCTTCTTCCCTGAAGGTGTCTATGGCCATAGTGAACAACAACTATCTAAATGAGAATCCTTCCTCCTTTAGTCACTAGAATAGATGCGGCATATATAGAAGTTGAGGGGGTTTCCCTAAGTCAAGGTGTTTATTTCGAAAATTGCACATGGTAGACTACCTTTGGTGCTTAATCATACGATTTCAACATTGGCCCATCTACTTTATGTGGTTTCTATGGATTAGAAATGGAGACTGCCAACCACATTCTCTAGAAATGTAGTAAAATTCAAATTTGTTGGGTTAATTAGCTGAATTCCCTTGGTTTGGACAGTTGTTTTATATATGTTAAAATTCAATAAAAAAAAATCATAATAACCACATTCACATTAGAAAGATGGTAGCGACCTCTTGATCTATTAGCATTGGGTTCTCTGCATAGGATGTTAGTGTTTTTTGCCGAGAAAGCGGGTTTGAACCTCAGTTCATGTAGGGTGAGGGCACAAGTGCATTGATATATTAATTCTAGGGCCGTGCACACCCCTAAAGTGGCTTGTCTGTCTTTCATCAAATGTACATATGAAAAAGATGGTAGTTCTTTTCTTTGCCAAGTGAAACATTAAGGTATCAATTATCTATCATAACGTTAGTTTAAATAGGTGACTTATCCACCCTAGGAAAAAAAAAAATCATAATAGCAATCTATTGTTTGATTGCATCTCCATTAACATAAGATATAATACATCTTGTTTATTCAATTTCAAACATCATAACCTATACGAATAAATAATTACTTACCAATTCAACAATAATTTTTTTTGGAATATATTAAAAAACATTAGCATGATGACCTAATAGACTAGCATATGATCTCACCTTCAAGCTTAAGGTACTTGTCACCATGGTTAATATTGGCGAACTTCATTGTTTTGTTTTTCTAAAATAAAATGGACAAGTTACTATGCATATTATTCACCATATGGGAGGAGGGATTTGAACTTTTAATCTCTCACATATGACTTTATATGCCTTATCATTGGGCTATATCAACTTTGGCAAACTTCATTCTTTATTGCAAAGATATAACCAAGTTATTTAAAATAATAAAGATAATAAACTTAGTTCATAATAAGTATTGATGACATCACCACATAATGTCTCCTTAATTCGAGAGTTTGTTGAATGGATGGAAAGGCGGATTCAAAAAATTATTTTAGTGAAAACAAAAACTTGAAATAAAAATATTTTATTTATAATGACAAATTTATAAGAAAAAGAAATAATAATAATAATAATAATAAACCTAAAAATTTATAATGGTGCTCTACGAGAGTTCCTATTTGTAAAATACATGCAGAATAATTAACTCATAGTTTAATTAAAAGAGTTTACAATAAAATCCACCGTTCCTTATGATTGAAAGGTCTCGAATTTGAGCCCTTTAACTCGTAATACACGGAGTCTTCTGTAGGAGATGCGTGTAAAGAACACTTTTTAATTAATACATGAGATCAATAAGTTATTTTAATTAATACACCTCCATATTTATATGTCTCTTAACTTACAGTCCTTATCGCTTTCATAATAATAATAATTAAAAGGGCTTGCATGATAGACAAATTAGTTTACATATATATGTGTGTGTGTGAGTAAGTCATCTATGAACATTCAAATCGCAGTTGATTCCAATCAAACCGGTTTCATTCTCATGAACAGTAAGGCAATAAGGTGTGATGAACAGTGATACTTACAAAGAATAAAAAAATGTTTGTACAGTAACAACTGTGTAATAGAATCTAGATAATTAAATCATTCATTGGAACAATACTTATGCAATCTGAGTCGTCAAACCTCATTTGCACCCCCTCTAAATTTTTTTTCAAAAACCAAACACTCTCTCTCCTCATCCAGACACTCGTACATTGTTTTGTTCACTATGCATGCTCTTGTAGCTCTACCTCTCACCTCACCCATAGAGTATTTGCCATTAATATATTCATACATATTTATAATATTTGGTTTGCAGTTGATTTTTTTTTTTTTTGGTTTTTTTAATTATAACCTCACCATTTTTATGAATTATATATACACATTACATTACAATATGGAGAGCAATATTAAAAATAATTTAACTTTTATAATATGAAAGTAATTTTTCAAAACTTTAACTGCACCCGCATTATATCCAAACAATGATGTATAAAATAATTAAAATCATATTTTTGCCGGTCCTTAGTGCCAAATTTCTAAAAAAATTGTTGGAAAAACCATTTTTTATTATTTTTTATTATTTTTAAAGAATTATCTTTCAACTCCTTTTACATTAAAAGAATGACAGCTCTTTTTCTTACCAGGCTCAAGGTTTTACATCAAAATAATGATAACTCTTTAACTTACCAGGTTTAAGGTTTTACATAAGAAGAATGACAACTTTTTTTTCTTACTGGATTCAAGGTTAAGAGATAATTTCTCACTCTTAACATTAACATTAGTTGAAGTTAGTGACTTATTTATTTTTAAATTAAAAAAATAAAAATAAAAATTGTTATGTCTGACGACGTGGATTGACATTATATAACAAGCCAAGAGGTGACATGGCAAAAGGAAGTAATGACTAGGATGATGACGTGACAAAATGTTGATGTCATGACATGTGAAGATACAAGGGTTAGAAAATCAAGATGAAGATTATGTTTAAAAGATATTCCTCTAAATGGAGTCATTTGATGATCAACCATTTTTGGAAAGAGCATCAAGTCTAAAGGATCTCTTCAAGAAAAGTAAGTTTTATTTAAAGTATGTTTATCTATTCTTGGTAAGATCCAGGATGATAAATCATATCTTTGATAGAACTCCTTTTTGGAAAGATCTATTTTAAAGAGGGAAATGAATATTCTATTATTGGCAAGAATAGAAGATCATGAAGATTGCATGGAGCCTAGTTTGGTGTGAAGCTATTTGAAGACACAAACTAAGATAGGAAATGACAAACTTAGTTTGGTGTGAAGCTATTTGAAGACACAAACTAAGTTAGGCAAGGACAATCCAATAAAATTATCAAGACCATATTTAGCACTGCAATTTAAAGAAATATCTAAGAGCTAATTATGGGCGGAGCTATTCCAGGGGTCTAATTGATACGTGCTTGTGCGATAAGAATGTGAACTGTTCTTTCCTTATGATGAGCATTACTTTTATCGGGTTTTAACACTAATATGTGTGTATTTATGTTACTTTCATGCAGAGAGGGTTGTGAGGCCGAGTATTAGAGAAAGAAGCCAATGTGGATCGTAAATGCACCATTTGGAGGAAATCTCGAGAAGGTTCAAACGCGAAGACATTAGTCGGGTTCGAAATGCGGGAATGTGTGCTAACCTCCTCGTATTCAAGTTAGCACAACAATTTGGAGGGGCACAAGGGCAGTCACATTCAAGTATTCCGGCTTGTGCATATATAGCAAGATCTCCACCAACATGTCCGTTATTGAAGAAACAAAGCTATCTATGACGTAACCGTGTCCCCATTTACGTTACCTCGATGAAAGCATGGATTCGGGAGTGTTTCGGGCCAGTACTATAGCATGTACTATTCATAGCCGCCCGAAGAAAGGTGAAAACAGAGAATCCGCACGGGGGGTGTGGAAATTCCACACGCCCGTGCGAAAAATCCACAGGGGCGCCCACATGGACGTGTGGATTCTCGATTTCAGCCCTATTTAAGGCCGATTCCATCCCCGATTTCAGGATTCTTTTCTCCATCTTTTCCCCAACTTGAGAGAAGGCGGCGGCTAGGGTTTTGAGAGGTATTGGCTAGGGATTGGGAGAGGTTCTACGGCTCCGACATCGCGCTCCGTTTGGAAGAAGGTTAGTGGGAGAACTTTCGTCGGCACCGATCCGGCGAGGTGTATCCTAGGCCGGACAAAGGGACCCTTGGACGAGTAGAGGACTCTCCACAAGACCATCGCCACGACTATCGAGGGAGTTTTCTATGGATTCTTTGCTTTTACATTTGATTTCATTGATTATAATTAGCTCCATGGAGAGCTAAACCCCCTAGTGGGTACTTGGGTATTTGTGAACCCTAGGATGTATTCGTTTCATTGAACCTCTTTATTATGCTTTCAATTAATTGATGTTTTATTTGAGTTTCAATCTTGAATGCTTAATTATATGAATACTCCCTTAGAGTGGCACTAGGGTTGAGAGTTTTTGTTGGTAACCCTTGTGAATGAGTGACACACCACGAGAGTTAGACAAAGATAGATTGGAGAGGGTTGAGAGGGTGAGTCGAGAGGTAGCGGAGCGTCCCCCTCCCCCTCGGTGTGATTTATTCTACCTCCATTTCCTCAAGTTCTTTTGCGGTTATAGTAGAGTGAATGGGCTAAAGGATGACCTTCGGCTGGGGGCTTAGTTGCGGGTGCAGCGGAGTGAAGTGTTGAGTGATTTTTAGCACCTCTGACTAATTGTGGCTAGGGACCTTCCACCTGGACCAAAAGGTTAGGTCTAAATCTAGGAAGAGGATTTATCACTTGGAATCCCTAGAACTTATTGCAATTCTATATGAGTGCGAGGTTGAGAGGTTATTCAATTTCTCCTCCGAGACATGTATATAGTTAGGCATGGTTGACCTTAGATTTAGGACCATGTATTTAAGGATCTCCATGACTCATTATTGCTTCAGTTAGGAAGTATAATAGAGGGTTCTTGCACTTGAAACGATTGTCCTTGGCGGAAAAATATCCGGGTACCCCATTTATATCGATTGTCTTACATTCTCCTTTACTTGTACTCTCTTTCTTGTTCTTTTACTTTCGTTATTTCACATCTTCTCACACATATCATTATTCATCTTTCACTTAGTTAAGAAACAATTTAAGTGTTTTTATTCCCAACTTCCTATGTATATTATACCCCACTCATCTGGGATTTTATTACTTCGACAAACCCGTGCACTTGCAAGACATACGCAAGGGGCGTTGTCACTAATCATATATGGAGGTTTGAAGATCCAAGCATGGATGATTGGAGATCATGCTTGAAGATATTGAAGGCTAAACTTGGATAAAGATGAAATCAAGTTTAGTAACAATATTTGCATGAGTCAAACGAAAATCATTTGGGAAGACCAAACTTGGGTCAAGTTTGGAAAGAAGATCGGGAGATCTTCGGTGACCATCTTTGGTGAGATGGTTGAGTGTGCCTTGGTAGGCGCATTCCTCAGAGAGGAGACTTCTTGAAGTGGCGTGAGGAAAGAAGCGGTTCTGGTGGAGGAGCTCAGGTAAACTCAACTGCTACGAGGCGGACTGAAGGAACCGAGAAGGTTGAAGGTCACAAATTCGGGTGCATCTGGCTAGAACTCAGTCATGTTCAGTAAGGTGGGCAATGTTGCAACTGGGTGTTGCAACATCTAACTTTGGAAGGTGTCCAAGTTAGGAAGCCGAGGAGAATTCTAAAAGAGGAAGGTTTATTTGGACGTCGGTGCGTCTATATAAGATATCCTACTTGAAGATTTAGGATGAGCCTCGGAGTGAGAGACCCTTTGGTGAGGGTTGAAGAGAGTGGGCATCGGTCAATCTTAAGAGGATATTCTTTGTCTTAAGAGAGTAAAGGAGTGTTGTACTCTTTATTCAATAACCTTTTTTAGTGGATTGTTTCTCCAGACTTTGCCACCCAGATGTAGACAAGGTTGTGCCGAACTGAGTTACCAACTTGCGTGTCTCTTTTCTCTTGCTTGATTGTGTGTGTGTGTCCAATCTTTGGATAATTATTGAGTGATTTATCTTACCACACTACCCACCGACACCATCAAAAATAAAAAATCTTTCAATGGAGTCCTATTTTTTCACTATACATATATATATTATGAATAACATCTTTAGGTTTTTTTTTTAAAATATTTGAAGGTGTCATTACCTGTACATTAATTATTGCTGGTTATTTGACGATGATCATCAGGCAAACTTGAAATTCTAACAACAATTTTATATGAATCAGGTTAATCCAAAATTGTGATGCAATATTCATTATAAAAATAAAAAATTACAGTAAACTAAAATTATTTTTTTCAAGAATGTTTGCAATCATGCCGCCACCATGTTCCCAACAATAATTAACTAATTAGCTAATAATAAAATTCTTATACATTTTCACTATTAAAAAATAAGAGATTAGTGAAGAACAAAATCTTCAGTTTTTCAATAAGTTTAATTCTCTAAATAATTTTTCTACTTTTTTTAAATTGTCTTTTGATTCTTATATTTTAAATTATAATTTTTTAGTCTAACTACTAATTAAATTGAGTCATATTAGTCCATATAGAGTTAGAGTTTAGGGTTTAAAATAACTAATATGGCTTAATTATTAATTTAAAACTACTAAAACAATGGAGTTTTGGCCTCTCAATTTTAAAGGTCACATTATTAATTTAATTTTTAATTTAATATGTAATTAATTTATATCTTTTCTCAACTAATTTTGTAAAATTAAAAAGATTTTATTTTTTTAAATTTGATACTTAATCAACTGTATATCTTTGATTAACTAAAGTTTTTAAAATTCATATTTTCTCTTGATAATCCTTTCCAAACGGCCTAGTTCTTACTTCTTTTTTCTTTGAAAACTAATCCAACAGTTCACCTCTTTTATTATAAATGAAAAGCTTTTTAATTCATTTATATGGTTACTTTATTAATATCTCATATACATATTTCTTTAATAAAAATCAAATAAAATTTATTTTTTTTATTAAATAAATCACAGACTTCATTTTGAAATATTATTATTATTATTATTATTATTATTATTATTATTATTATCTCAACACATTTTTAGTGAGTATCGACAGGAGAGTCGAGCCTTCAGACCTCTCGACCTCCAGCGTAGTAGTCAGAATGTCTTAGCCTACAGAGCTCTTATTGTGGTTCTTCGGCCTAGGTTTAGCAGGGGTTTAAGCGGTACGATGATCTCTTGACATATTAGTATCGGACCCGTGTTCGTTTAAAAACCCGAGATCGAGCTTGAAGACCACGGAAGAGTATAGATGCTTAAGTCTACTCCATTCATATGCACGTTCTTAACATGTGCTTACCGCATTTCATATAAAAAAAAAATAATAACTTTAATTTCTTTGAGCCCTCGCCCACCATAAACATTTAAAAAATTTGCAATTTATGCAACCAAGTAATTTCCCAAAAAAAAAAATTAAGTGAACTAACCGAAATCAATACTGTTATAAATATTCACCATGAAAAAATAAAATAGCAAAATTTTCCTTTTATGACATGGGTGATCAAGCAAATTTGAGATCTCCTAAATACAGTTTTGATACCCCCATAATAATTAACTGAACTACAACCTACCAAAAAAAAAAAAATTCAAAACTAAGTTATTGACTTGAAAAGCACCAAATCCTAAGAGGGCATTTTGGTAATTTTATAGATATATAAATGAAAACCTAAATTGTATGTATCTTTGTGATAACATATATATATATATATATATATATATATATCTCTACAAAATCAACCTTCATTTTTAAACTTATTACTAATATATACATATATAATTTTAAATTTTTCTCCAATTTCTGTTCTCTAGATTATAACAAAGGTGGGCTTTCCATGTGTTCACTCTGAATAAGCATCCAAATGCATTGGCTTTCCAAGTATTTCTCCACCCCCTTTTTATCCCAAATATCAAATATCAATGTTATCAATCACTACTCTCCAAATTTAGCATCACAGTGAGAGGATTTATGCCCCAAAGATTTCATCTTTCTTGTCCTCAAATCTTTGCAATCTCCTGAATCCCCCTTTTTCTTCCCCTCCTGGGTCTTCTTGCTCTTCCTCTTGACTGGTGTTTTGCCAAAGTGATTGTGCTGGTTGATATTGTTTGTTGTTTGGGCTGGTTCTCTCTGTGGGCAAGAGAAAGAAAAGGGGCCGCCTTTTCTGTTAAATCACAATCGGTCACAGGTTTGATCTTATTCATCTGGTTTCATCAGGAAAGATGCCGTATTTTGATGTTTTTATGTCTTGGTTTGTTTGGTAGAATCATCAAAATTTGATCTTTGGTTTTGTTGGAGATTTTCTGGCCTCTTCTTTGAATTTAGCAGTTCTTGTGAGGAATCTGATTGATTTGTGACTTCTGTGTTAACTTTGTTTTGTTGATTGATTTGTTTTTCTACCGATGAAAGGATCATGCTTTGGATGAAGGCATAAGTAGTTAGATAACTATTTGGGAGAAAGCTCCTGCTGTTTTCACCATTTGGCTTTACTAGTTCTGTGATTACTAGTGTTTTTCTGCATTGCAATTAGATTGTGTGGATTAAGTTTTGATTCATTTTGTATGTGGTATTAATTTCTGGCTTCCAAGTTATTTTGAGAATATATATCTGCACAAAGTAGATGTTCTAGATTTTGCATAATCACTTAAAATGTACTTTATTTTACCAGTTGATTTCTTATAATTATAAGAATTTTTCTTTTGATAAATATCTGCATATGCATCTTGTAATGAGGCATAGTTTATCCTTTTTTAGAGTTTATAGGAGGAATTAGGAAGTAGAGGAAGAATGAGTGGTGGCATCAGTTCATTCTGACAAGAAGGATAAAGGGAGTCAAAATGGGGAGTGTTCATTGGAACTGTTTTCATGACCATAAACAGATCCATGTTATTAAGATTCTACTTTAAAGAAAATTTCTTTGCATGTTTTTAAGGTCTTACAGGTATAATTTAAAAATTTAGCTTTTGGAATTTAAATTGTATATATTATCTTCTTTCTTTTCCTGATAAGATGCATATTCCAATCCTTTCAAGGATGGCATAGTGTATGTGCAGCTTGAAATGAAAAAAATAATTCGATAGTTATTTGTAATTGGAAGTGAACTGAATTGAATTTTTACCAATAGAGTTGCATACTTGCATATTGTTCTGCTTAAGTGTATATCTAGTTGCATATATACACAATGATCTAGCTTATGCCTAGTTTCATATGTTGATCAGATATGGGAAATATTTATATGACTTGCATGTGATTCGTGGCATCTAAAGGTGACCATATCCGCATATGTGGTTTGTGCTGCCGCATTTAAGGCACTGTCAAAAAATCCGATATAATAGTTTCCTAGATTTTGACTTCTTTTTGTTGGTTTCTAATCAAACCTTTTATTTGTCATTTCTCATCGAGACACCTTCTATATGTCAGTTTTTAATAAGGATTCACCCAACATATTAGCCCTGATTAAACATTGCTCATGAAGATAAAACATAAGAACAGGCAGGAAAGTTTGGGTATTCAGAATTTACTCATGGCGTGTGTTTTCTGTAAAAATTGGTTAATATACTAAAGAGAAATTGTTAAAAGAATTTCTCTTGTGATTTTCTCTTATGTTGCTCATTTGTCGACATCTTTGGCAAAGCATTAGATTCAAGTTTAGGTTAGAAATCATCCATCCATTGTATGTTGCATTGCATCATCTTTTAATTATCGAATCAAATTGCTTTTAAGATATATTCATGTTTTGAAAATTGAAGTTTTTTTCTTTTTAATGGCTTTTGCTCCTGCAAATATACTGTCTGTTTACTTGCAGTCTATGTCTATGGTTTGACAAGTTTTATCCATTCATGCTCCTTTTTCTTTTTTAGAAGTCATCCACTCAGTGTGCTAGACATAATACAATACTATGAAATCCTTTTTGGCTTTTATCATTCAAGCCAACTGGTTGTAAAATTTCATGCTGCAAATTCTTATTCTTAAATTATGTTTTGGTACAGTTTTGCATATTCAAGACAGGAAAATGGCTGGACATGGGCATGATGTTCAGACCTCAGTTGAAGTATTTGTGACTGACCATGCCAATGTGCAGTGTTTCCATCAACCCTCATCAATTGCTCAAAGAGAACAACATGATTCCACAGCCAGAGCAGTTGGAAAGTGTATGTGTTCCTTCCCTGACGTCCTGTGAAACAAACATGTCAATTGTGAATGTTTCTGAGACTGGAAGTGCTGGAATGGGCTTACAGCAGTCACATGCACCTATTTCTAATGAGTGAGGTTGTCATCAATACTGAGAGCTTATTGGAGCAGGGAGATGAACAAGATGTAGAAATGGGAGGCGGTGAGGCTACCCGAGGGCTCACACTAAAGCGAAGACAACTGAACAAGGCGTGGCCAGTCTTCTGAAAGTGAAACTCAATTTGTCCAGAGCTCACGGACTTTTGTTCCTGTTTCCGCTGATGATTCTAGCCTTATAATCATGTTTGACTCCAGCAATGTTTCAGATGATACTCTTGAAGAAGAACGCCCGAATCAGAGATTGAGGATTGAAGCTGAAAATTTACCATTTGATGCTTATCCTGCTGATAACGTGGCTGGTGACTCTGAAAATGAGATGTTGAATTCTATGATTGGAATCCACCATACTGATCAGGAAGATCAATCTGCTATTGTCGCTTCTGATCAGACACTAGAAGCTCCTCCAATGGATTTGGATGCTGCGAACACAAATCTGAATGGCCGCTCTCGTTTGTCAGTGGCTTCTTTCTTGCCTCAAAGCATCAGTGCTTTGATATTGCCAGAGGCTTTTGCTGCCACCATAGAGGATCTGATCAATTCTATCCCTGCTGAGGATTTGCAAGCTGCATCCAGCGAGATAGCATTTATGGTTAACCAGCAATCCGAGGGGAGTTCAGAAGATGCTAATGGTGATAACACTGAGAATTTGATTGTAGGTTTGCAAAATGAGGACTTGACCAATGAAAGCAGTATCATACCTAGTGATAGGACTGGCATTACAGAGACTGGTGTAGCAATTGGATCCCGTCAAAGCACCTCGCACCTCAATCATCATCAAGTGAGACTGTTGAAGCTTATTCACCAATATCTTTTACCTTATGTTCATGCTAGCGAGGGCATACTCCTAGTAACACCCAATCAGAAGCCCCTGCTGGTAGCTTTAGCTCTTTATCCAATCAGAATCAGATGAACCAAATCGAGAGAGACCAGCGATCTCATTCTAATGTTGATCCCCAACCATTCTATGGTTTAGCTGGTTTCTTGGATCGGGACAGCGACGATGATGAAGAAACTGATTTTCCCCCATTGATGCAAGCCTCTTGGCAGGGCCGTGCAAGAGGAGCTTATGGAATCAGCGAGGTATGCTTTCCTGAACCATGTTTATATTGTTTTTATATTTGTTGAATATTGAGCATGGGTTGATGGTTAAATGCCTTCTTAATATAATATTATACGTCTAGTAAAATACACCGTTATTTAAATCATGAATGAAATTTTATCTGTATGTATGATAACTTCAATCTTATATTGAAAATTATTGAATTTTCTCCTCGTACACATTAGCATTTGTCTTATTTCTTCCTTAAACAGTTACAATTTCTCTTCGGCCAAGATTATGTGCGCAGGCGAGGTTCATTTCGGTCTGAGGTAATATTCTGTTTCTGTTCTTGTGTTTATTATTAACTATATCTTTCTCAACATAATTGTTTGATCTTAAGATTTATTTCTCTTTATAGAATGTGATAGAGATTCACTTGTGGCCATTCTCCAATGCTTACACTTTTGAATTTATATATATACTGCATATGCATTTCAATAACTCGATACAATACCGTGTTTCCTCAGAGTTCCCGCTACTATGACCGCCATAGAGACATGCGGCTTGATGTCGACAACATGTCATATGAGGTATGCTGGGAAAACTTGCTCTATTATTTTCTAATCGAATGAACTATGACATAAACCAACATGGCCGGCAGGAATTACTGGCGCTTGAAGAACGAATCGGTGTCGTGAGCACTGGACTCAATGAACAAGAGAAGTCAAAATGTATGAAGCTTTGGACATTTGCATGCGCTCCATCACCAGAAAAAGAGCCGGAACCATGCTGTATTTGCCAAGTAATACAAAACAACTTTTTTCGAACTTCTTCGATGTTCGATTTTTGCGTGTTTGAATGCTCACTTGGCTGTGATTTTGGCAGGAAGAATTCATTGATGGCGCAGAAATGGGGTCTCTGATATGCGGCCATAATTTTCACGCCGAGTGTATAAAGAAATGGCTGGATGACAAAAAAATATGTCCATATTGTCGGGGAATCTGCTGTCGATGAGAAATCGCAGCCGTAGATATGAGTCAGTAAAGTAGAAAGTTAGAAACAAAAAAATCCCCATGGAATAGATACATCGAAAATACGTGTTCTATACTATTAAATTGACTTGGAACTATTTGGATTGGTTCGGCATCTAGTTGAACATTGGTAGTCATTTAGCTTTAACCTTGCTGAAGTATATATATATATATATGTTTTAAATTTCCTTGGTTCTTGAACTACCCTTAAATTTAAATTTAAATTTTAAATTATGTATATTGGTGAACTGTTGGTATAATGTAACTTGTATAGTGAAACCAAATGTTTTCTAGGTTAAATGCTTTAATAATGTGCATCAATGTGTAATTTCAATATTTAAGTGAGGTATTGCGGAATAAGTATTTAAGTAGTATGTATCTTTGTAAAGGTTTGGAATTGATGATGTATCTCAGCTGTCACAAAACTCATTTTTTGTGCTATTATGTTTCTGTAGCTGTTTACAACTACCCTTAATAAAACTATTATATCATCAAACATGAATAATAAAATACTCATAATTATGCATACAATGAAATAATACTATTTTATTATCAAACAATAACTAGAATTAGCTTTGCAGAGCATACTAGTTGTTCAATTTCTCACTTGCACTCAAAGTCAAGTACTTAGAAATTCAAATACATTTTTTGTTATATGTTTTTCAAACACATTTTGACTTAAAGGTTTTGTTAATGGATTTGCTACATTCTTTGGGAAGCTACTTTCGTAATTTCTATTTCTCTTCGTTTAACAATTTCTCTTACTAAATTAAACTTTCGTATTAAGTCCAACACATTATCAACTCTTATATTCTTTCTAGTAAAAAACTATTTGGTCATCTTTTCTTGCAAACAAGACTCATAGGTTGAATATGATTATACTCTTAAAATATCTAATGGATCATCCCTCACTAACCTATTGATCATATCTGCATTAATATGTCCTAATCTAAGGTGCCACAAAAAAGTCCAACTCAATAGCATCTTTTTTTCTTTTTGTTGAGACTACATTATCTCTTACATTATTTTCAATGCATGCAATAATATCATAAAGAGTAAGATAATAAAGATAATTTTAGTTTAAACCAGACGTCACAAATTTATTATTCAATTCAATAGTAATTATATTACGAAATAAAATAGAATATTCAAATTCATCTAACTTAGAAACAGAAACTAAATTTCTTCTAATATGATCCACATAAAAACAATCTTTCAAACACAAAAAAACTCCTCCTTCCAACACTAAATTAAATATTCCTATAGACAGTAATAGTAACCTTTGCCTCTGTTCCCATCAAGTCACTTCCCCTATATGCAATCTCTACTTTCTTGAAACCCCTGCAACATAATGCAAAAGATGAAAGGTTGGTTAGAGTCAATACACCAAGACTTAGCAGAACTTACCAACAAATTGGTTTCAATGATAAATATACTAGGCATACCTTTGTAGGATTGTAAGATTTCTCTTTGAGTGAAGATAAGTACTGAAAACAGTTTCTTTTCCAATGACCTTTCTTTCTACAATAATGACAAATATCCATTGATTGGTCTTTCTTCACCCTTTTTGAATTGCCCTCTTGGAGTTGCTTTTGGGCTTTCTTGTTTGTGAAAACACGTTTCTTGATTTTGGGCTTAGGTTTGAAATGTTTTTTTTCCTCAGCTACCATGACAATAGTCTTTTCCTTTTTTATCGAATTTTCAACTCTTTGCAACATATTGTAAAGCTTAGGAAGAGTCACTACCAAGTTATTCATATTGAAGTTAAAAATAAATTGATTAAATGACTCTGGTAGTGATGATAAGATCACATCTATCTTTGTTTCATTGTCCATTTCAAATCCAAGAGATTCCAATTCATTTATAAAACCTATCATTTTTATGACATGGTCATGAACTGGTGTCCCTTCAGCCATCTTAGTAGACATAAGCCCTTTCATGGCGCCTTGCCTAGCAAAACGATTCTGTTGCCCAAACATTTCTTTTAGACTATCCATTATTCCTTTTGCAGTTGTCATCTTCTCATGGTACTTTTGAAGACTACTCTCAAGAGACGTTAGTATATAGTCTTTCGCCAAAAAATCATGCTTATGCCATAAGGTGTAAGCATCAATGACTTCTTTTTTTGCATCTAATGCAGGTATCCCTGGTGGGTTCTCATCCAAAACATGAATCAACTTTTCAATAATAAGCACAATATTCAGATTTCTTTTCCAGTCATTGTAATTTGGACCTTTGAGACGATTTTCATATAAAAGTTTCACAAGTGGGCTATAGTTGCTCATATCATCTACAAATAATATAATAACCAATAATTAAGAAAATTCAACAACAAACTTCACATGCATCTACCATTAAATTGAGTTTTTAATAAAATAGTAAATCTCATTAAAATAATTTAATAGTTTGACATATATCTCATATGTGATTTTAGTGAGAAAAAAAAACTCCACTCAATTAAAATATTTAAAAAATTAAAATATTTTAAAAATTAAAGTGAAACAGATACTGCAAACCATTTTAAGAAATACTTCCACTGGCCATGACATGCCTATCATCTTCATAAAATAATAATAATAATAATAATAATAATAATAATAATAATAATAATTCAAGAAAAATCTTATCTTTCGCTTCAATTAACCTCAAAATATTATTATTATTTACTAACAGTGGAAAATTTTTAGAAAATATTTTCATAAAATAATTTCTATCGCCTACCCTTGATATTGAGTACAATAAAAAAATTATACAATCATATAAAATTTTTTAATTTAACTCCCACTATTTATCTGATATTATTAAATGTTAGAAGAAAATAACAAATAACCGATTAAACAATTTATCATTAAAGCATGGTATAAACATATCTAACAATTATATATCGAATCAAGGTATTTTTATCAAATAAATATTATCGAATATTATATTTTCATGAATAAAAAATAACACATAATTCATTTAACATGTACCACTGTTGAAAAAAATCTTTCTAATCAAATTAGGTTATCAATTACTATTAATGGGTATTTAATCAATAATTGATTAATCATCGAGAACTGATAACATAAATACATAAATATATGTGATAGATCAATATTACCTCACAAAGAATTCAGCACAATCCTCCAACATGCACACGTGATTCTGTAGAAGTTTTCACCCTTGATCTAGAAAAAGTGATGATTTCTTTTGTTTTAAACAACTAATATCAATTAAAACTTTAATCTCATATCAAATACATAGGAGTAATCAGATTATGAGTTTAAATAATACATAATTTGAGTTCATTTAAAACTAGAGACTATCTTTATCTGAGAAATATTAGAAATAATTATGAGTTCAAATAATACATAATTTGAGTGTGTTATTTGGGTTGAATTGAAATAAGATTCGGCTATTTTGAGTCTTAATCGGATTGAATTTAAATGGTCTATGTAAACAAAGACCATCTAAGAACAATATATAGCAGGATTGGTTTGTTCGTTGGAGTGTATAAAGTTTATGAAAATTACATATTTTATACTTCTTTTTATCAATATATTATATTGTTGATGCTTATTCTTTTCCTCTAAATACTTCACACTTTATTTTCAACCCAATCTCCCTTAATTAAATTAACTTGAATTCAACAGTAACTAAAAATATTTATTTTATTATAAATGTGGTCTTTCATAATAAGATTTTATCATTTATTAAAAAAAAAAACAATATGTTTAAAATCATGTTTGAAGGGAAACAATGAACCGAACTTTGATTTTAATTAATATTAATCAAAATAAATATTACTTTAAAATTTTAAATTCAAATTTATTATATATATATATATTTATTTATTTATTTGAATAATTGAATCTTATATATCCAATATAATAAAATGTACTTGATTCTTTAAATACAAAGTTGTCAAATTATAAACACATTGTATAAAAGGCACCATCACATGAAGTGAAGCCACTGCATATTTGCACCTTTATAATTGAAAATCTACTCATTATATCTTATAAAACTCTTTTTTCCATAATACAAATTAAAATTAAATATTTTGAGAAAAAAAACATACATTACTAATAATAATTTAAAAATTACAAATTTTCATATTTTTATGACTAGATATACATTTTTACTTTTCTTTTTTACATATACATGCAAATTTCACTAATTATATTTTTACTTACTATTTTCAGTTATCTATTAACTAAAAATTCTCACCCAAATCAAACATCAAGAATAAAATAAATCTACACAAAATTAATAATTAAAAAAAAAAGAATATTCTTGTGATAGGGAAGAGATTTGCCCTGAGTTAATAGTTAATACTTCATGTGCACTCATGGGCCTCGTCTTAAGTCATTGGGGTTCATACAATTGTAAAGTTATTTAATTCATTTGCATGGTATTGGAATTCCAAACACCTTACCCCTTTCTCAAAGGATCATGGACCTAAACTCAATGCTCTTAATCACCCAAAATAGGATGGTTTTGGCTGAAAATTAATGGATTATAAATAACATATTAATATGATACTAACATCGAACAACTACTATTAGTAGGAATATCAATGGGACGGATTCACAAAGAGATGTATAATATATCCCCTAGCCCCGACCCTGACCCCATCCCCGATTCTCGAACTCGGGTACAAGGAAAACTTTTTCTCCATCCTTGCCCTTGGAGAATATCGGGATTTAGAGATTCTCCGACCTCAATTTTTTTTTATCTGTTGATTCTTCTTTCCCTACATGTATACATCAAATGTATTATCTTTTAATAATATATATTTTTATTAAATATAAATATTTTTTTTCCATTATCTATATATATAATATTTAAATTCTATATGTAGGGGCATGACTTGAGAAGTATTACTCATCTAGACACTGTTCCCAACAGGCAGGGGCGGAGGGAGAGGGGGGGCGGCCACCCCCTGTCGCCCGGCGGACCCCTTCCTCCCTCTCTCGCCTTTTTACATGGGGGCGGAGGAAGAGGACGGGCCTCCCCCTCCCCGGGCTCTCTCTCTCTCTCTCTCGATTTTTATTTTTATTTTTTTCTCCCTCTTTTTAAAGATTTTTATTTTATTTTTTATTTTAATTTGATTGGATTTTTCTCCCTCTTTTTAAATATTTTATTTCTTTCTCTAGATTTTTTTATTTTTATTTAAAAAAAATCAAATTTTATACAAATTAATCCAAAATCCATCATTCAATTTAATTATGGTAGTACCCGTTGGAATATGTTTCCTAGACAATCGGGTAGGATCTCCTTTTTTTGGAAAGGGGCGTTAAGCTACTTGCCGGCTCTTAGAGGGTGCGTTAGACATGAGGTTTATTCTGGAACTCGGACCTTATTCTGGAAGGATCCTTGGCTTGCTGGGCGAGCTCCGATGAATATTTGGTTGGAGAAATTCATGAGGACGACTGATCCAAATGGTACTGTTTGTGATTTGAAATTTCTTTTGGAGCAGGCTCCATTCATGGCGGATAGGGATTGCTTAAGCGTGAGTGACAGGCTCAGGGTTAGAGATGATTCCAGGATCGATAGTAAGAGATGGAAGCTCACAGGGAACGGCACTTACACTGTTAAATCTTTCTACAGTTTCCTGAACGATGGTGGGCTGAGATGCCCTGTGGTGAGATTCTTCTGGCAGAAGCCATGTCCGACGAAAGTCATTATTTTTAACTGGCTGGCGTGGAAAAAGAGGATCCTTACTCTGGAGGTTCTGGCCAACAGATGTTGTAATCGGCTCCCTACCGCTACTTGTGTCATGTGCTACAATGATATAGAGTCGGCGGACCACCTCTTCTTGCAGTGTTCATTTGCTAGGCAGGTGTGGGTGTACTTTGTGCGCCTTCTGCGTCTTCCGGAGCCCCCTAGGTCCTTACAGGAGGTTTAGGGTGTTTGGAGAGCGGCTGTGAGTATGATCTGTAGAGCTGTGGGGGACTTCATCGTAAAAGCAATAGTGTGGAATATCTGGCTAGCAAGAAATGATTGCATATTTAATGCCAAATATACTTCTACTCATGAGATCATCTTGCGAATTGTTCGTTTGTTAATATCCTGGTTTTCCTCAGTTCCGGAGAGTGCACGTGAGAAGATGGAGGAGACCTTGGTTGAGTTTCGACAGAGCTTGGAGGCCCTTAGTGCCCGTGATGGGGGTCTTTGGAGGCGATACATCTTCGGGGAGCGGTTTCGAAAGCGTGGGCATGGGCTAGTCGCTTGTTGGCTGTGGGTGTAGGATGGTGTCTTGTCCTTTTTTTGTGGTTGGGCATTTTGTGTTTTGGGGAGTTGAGTTTTGAGTGTTGTCCCACTGCTCATGGGTTCTTGTTGCCCATGTTGGCTTGTTGTTAGGGCCGATGCCTTTTTTGTATTTTGCTTCTCTATTAATCTATGTGGTTTATCCACCTTTTCAAAAAAAAAAAAATCTAATTTTATACAAATTCATCCTTATCATCTAAACATAATAATTTTTTAAAAATATATTTACAAAAATTTATTATATTTTATAAATTACTTTATC
This sequence comes from Dioscorea cayenensis subsp. rotundata, assembly GCF_009730915.1. Lineage (NCBI taxonomy): Eukaryota > Viridiplantae > Streptophyta > Magnoliopsida > Dioscoreales > Dioscoreaceae > Dioscorea > Dioscorea cayenensis. The sequence goes on along the minus strand of NC_052486.1, from coordinate 3,287,776 downwards.
TATCTAGTAAATTTTATAAAAAAACAATCTATGTTTTTAGTTTTTTTGATTTTTTTATAAATTAATTTATATAATATATAAAATTATATTTTTAATAGAGTTTTTGTAAAAATTTATTTTTTTGAAAAAAACTGATTTTTTTATAATTTAAACTATAAATTAATTTATAAATAAATTAAAAAAATATAAAAAAATTATTAATCAATTCACCCATACTGCTTATAGTTTTCGACTCCGCCACTACCAACGGAATTTACATCCCCACCCGCCCTTGACCCCATTTCAAGAATTTTAACCACGGCCCCAATTCCATAGGATCCGGGTAAGTTGACAACTCTACCACAAGTTTTTACTTTTTTTAACGTTTTCCATTAAATAAGTAATATTTATAGTATAAAAGTAAAAAAAAATATTTATATAATTTTATATTCAATCAAGTGTAACGGTCTTCTCGAAAAGACCACGTTAAACGCCCACGTTGATGATATAGTCCCCAGAAAGCATGTTCCGCATCATCAACCGTCCGATTTTGTCAAGATTCGCATTCGTGCATCTCGAGGCAAAGTGCATGTGCGCAGAGAATGTTAGGGTTTTCCATTGTCTATATAAACCCTCCGTGCACCGCCTTCGCCGAGCGCGGTGCAGTCCGGGCTGCCCTCCCTCCGATTGATCTCTCTCAAACCCTACCAAAATCCCGTGAAAAAAAATCAAAAAATCAATCAAAATTCCCAAAAAAAATCAATTAGATCCCAAAATTCCCTTCAAATCGACTACCAATTTATCCATTTTTGCTGGTTTATCTTTGATTTTACCTTGTGATCTTAGTTTCTGGTTTTTTATTTGAGGAAAAAAGGGAAGGATTTGGGATTGGAGTGATGGCGGTTCTAGTGCAGATGCCACAGCAGCAGGTGGCTCCTGTGACGGCGCCGGCGGAGGCGGCAGTGGCGGCGAGCGTCGTGAGTAACCAGCCCCTGGCGACGGCGTTGTATGTGGGGGATTTGGAGATGAATGTCTTAGAAGCGGATCTCTATGACCTGTTCAGTCAGATCGGCCCGGTTGTGTCTGTTCATGTTTGCAGGGATGCTAGCACCAGGATGTCGCTTGGTTATGCGTTTGTAAACTTCAGCAATCCTGTTGATGGTATTGTTCTTCATTCATGTGGAAATGTACTTTTTTCTAATTGTATTCTAGCATGAAGTCGTTGTCTTGGTTTCGGAATCGCAAATCATGTTGATGGTATTATTCCCAATGTTTTTGTCTCTCTTTATTGCATTTGAGCATGAAATTGTTTACTTGTTAGCCTGTGCTTTATTGTCATGTTTTTTAAATCAATTTTGACAATGCTGTTGATGATATTGTTCTTAATGTTTTCAGAATGTTGTTTCTTTGGTTGCATTTCAGCATGACACTGTTTGTTTGTTTAATCTATCACTAATTATGACGTGTTTGGAATTAACCTTGGAAGTTGTGTTGATGTTAGTGTTCTTAATGTTTGTTGAAATGGAATGCGTTCTAGCATAGTGTATTTGTTCATTGTATATATGGTTAATTGTGATGTTTTTTGGGATCAAACTTCGTCAATCCTGGTGATGGCATTGATAGTATTGTGTGTAGAAACGCTTCTTCTTTGATTGCATTTTGGTCTGGAATTGTTTTTAACCTTATGCTTAATTATGATGTGTTTGCAATCAACTTTGGCAATTCTGTTTATCTTATTGTTCTTAATTTTTGTCAAAATGCCTTTTATCTGATTACATTTTACCATGATATATGTTTTTTTTTTTATCTTGACCCAAATTGTGATATTTTTGGAATCAACTTTGGCAATCCTGTTAACAATATTGTTCCTAATGTTTTTGAAAATATTCTTTCTTTGGTTTCATTTTGTTATGAAATTGTTTGGTTGTTTACCTTTGCCTTATTGTACATGTTTGTAATCTTTTGTGTTAGAATTTATGGGAAGTTTTGAAATAACTATTTGTTCCTTCTTGTCAGATTGAGGTTCCACAATGTATCATTTGCAGTTCTCATTTTTCTGAAAATCTTGTTTGTTTTTGTTATTTAAGAAACAAGAAGGAAAAAGTTTAAGGTTTGATCATGAAGTGTTTAAAGGCCTGGTTTATAGAGAAATTTGATGATGATGCCTTGTTAAAATCTCACTTTTTCCTTTTTAAATTTGATATTCAGTTGGCAGGTGAATGTGAGTCACTGTATTTAACATGCATCTTGCATGAGAAACTAAATATTTATTATATATCGCATCATATTTACTTTACTATTTATGTGATCAACAGCGACAAGAGCATTGGAAATTCTGAACTATACTCCCATTAATAACAAGCCAATTCGGATCATGTATTCAAACCGTGATCCTAGTGGCCGTAGAAGTGGGGCAGCTAATATTTTTATTAAGGTATCACAGATTGTTGTTTTCAATGTATTCTGCTGTGCTTCAATCTAGTTTCTGAAAGCTGCTGTCCCAACAGCTTTTTTCACATTGAGTGCATGTATGCTGACCTATTTTATCCTTGCTATGCAATTTACAGAATCTGGACAAATCAATTGATAACAAAACTCTGTTTGATACGTTTTCTGTATTCGGTAACATTCTTACTTGCAAAGTCGCTACAGATTCATCTGGTCAGTCAAAAGGTTATGGTTTTGTTCAATATGAAGAAGAGGAGGCAGCCCAAAATGCAATAGAGAGGCTTAATGGCATGCTTTTGAATGATAAGAAGGTTTATGTTGGACCATTCCTTCGAAAGCAGGAAAGAGAGGGTGTTGTAGACAATGCAAAGTTTAATAATGTATTTGTGAAGAATCTCTCAGAATATACTACAGAAGATGATCTTAAAATGATTTTTGGTCAATACGGAGAAATCACAAGCGCTGTTGTAATGAAGGAGGGGATGGAAAATCCAAGTGCTTTTGGGTTTGTCAATTTTTGATAATCCTGATGATGCTGCTCAAGCTGTGCAGGAACTTAATGGGAAGAAATTTGATGACAAGGAATGGTTCGTTGGAAAAGCACTGAAGAAATCTGAGAGAGAGACAGAACTGAAAGGGCAATTAGATCAGAATACAATTGAGGTGGTAGATAAATATCAAGGTCTTAACTTGTACTTGAAGAACTTGGATGATAGTATTGGGGATTCCACACTTAAGGAGTTGTTCTCAGATTTTGGCACAGTTACTTCTTGCAAGGTTCTTTTCAATTGATTGGTGTCAATCTTGTATATGAAGTCTATGCGCATGGTTCTTAAATATTTCTGTTTGGCTAAATAATTGACAAATTTATCAGGTTATGCGGGACCCTAATGGCAAAAGTAAAGGAACTGGATTTGTTTCTTTCTCATCTCCGGAGGAAGCTTCTCGAGCTGTAAGTTTATTGCATTTGTGCATAAAATATAATTATCAACTAACACTCACTATTTCTTTACTATATAGCTTGCACAAATGCAAGGGAAACAGATAGGCGGGAAATTTCTTTACGTTGCTCTTGCACAGCGCAAAGAAGATAGGAGAGCTATGCTGCAGGTAGTTTGACATATGAAATTCTGTTCTTGTGCATGCAAAATTCTCTGGGCTTGAAAAGATTTGGTTTCCAGACATAGTTAATTATTGCTTTAAACATGTTTCAAAGGGTTTGCTTGTAGGGTATCCATCAGTCCCTTTTTAATAGTTTTACATCATCTTAACTTGTATATTCTGATATCTAACAGCTAATTTTGTTTTCTTCCATCATTCTTTGTCTTATTTCCATGAATGATCATTTACAGCTGATAAGGACTTTGGTAGTGATTCTTAAGGTTTTGTTTCAGACTTCTTTTTTGGAAAATTATCCTTTAGGCCTTGAACAAAGACTAGAAACTCATGCGTGTTTACCTTTTACCCAAGATTGCCGTTATTTGTTTGTCATTCAGTCATGTGTGCTTGCATTTTTTGAAATAACAATCAGACAGCTTATTATACAGTAGTTTATGATTATTCACTTTCAATACTCTTATTATCGTTCATTATCAAATCAGAAACTTGTGAGAAAGCCAAAATTAAAATTTTCGAATCCATTTAAGGTGAAGATAAATGTATCACCCATCACTATTTTTGTGCCATCTTATTTTTGCACAATAGTTCCTTGTTCATATGTTCTCTTGAAAGCCGTGGTGGAAGTTGATATTTTAGCCATCCACTACCTAACCTTCCTTCTCTTACCAATTTTTGTCTGCTCATTATTTGCTACTTCTGTGCCGTTTTACCACATATTTGTAGTGTTGTGGCTTATATTTTCTTTTCTAGATATGGTATAGGAACCTAATCTAGGAAAATCTATCCTCTGAGTATCTCGGCCTTCTTGTGGTGGGTGATGCTATGGAGGAATACATTATTGATCTAAAATGGGTTTACTGATGGTATGGTAGATCAAGGCTTCAATATGTAGGTGTTTTTCAATTCATTAGTTATATACATTAAATAAGTAAATGAATTTCTGTGCTGATAAGCTCAAACTGCTAGTTGAGATAATAAATCCAGTTGCATATCTACATATATATGTTTGCCAATTCTGCTGGAGTTTAGTCTCATGGGCACATGCTTTTTTAACAATCTTTTCAACCAGTCTTCCTTTGTTTACTTTAATCAAATGCCTTGGTTGTAGTCTGAGATTAAGTCATGCCATGGTCAGCACTTATTATTCAAGTTAGATTGTTCACTTTCACTGGTTATCGCTATTAACCTCTTTTTCAATTTTTTTTTTCAGTCCCAATTTTCTCAGATGCACCCTGTTGCTGTGCCACCTCCTGTTACTTCTGGCATGCTTATATATCCACCTGGGGCTCCTGGTCTTGGGCAGCAACATTTTTTTGGCCAAGGCCCTCGTGTTCCTTATCAGGTAATCTATAATTAGTGCTTGGGATGAGTTCTAGTTCTTAGACAAGTATGTTATGAGTAACTGTGACATGCAACCTTGGCGTAGTTGACAATGCTTGCTGTGAACAATTTTATTGACAATTTTAGTTCTTTGGTCCATTCTCATTGCTATATTAGAATTTTGGCGTAGCTTGCAGCTAGGGTTGTAGATGGGTCAAACTTGATTGCGCTGGGCCTAGCTCGAACTCAAGCTCGGGAGCTCGAAATTAGCTTAAGAAAACTTGCCCGACCTCAGCTTGGTTTTAAGTTTGAAAGCTCAAGTTTGGCTTGATTTAGCTCAAAATTAAAATTGAATATACTTATTTTTGAGGATTCAAATTTTAGTGGATTTAATTTGAAACTAAAACATCATTTATAGATTTGTTTTTAAAGTTAAATAATAAAAATTATATTATGTTTTCTATAAAATAATAATTATAAAATATTATTTTTTATTATTAATATATAAAAATTATAATATATTTTTATATATTTGAGCTATCGAGCTAAGTTCGATTGAGGCCGACTCAGCTCAAGCTCAGCTTCTGAGCTAAGCCTGAGCTTTTATTTACCAAGCTTGAGCTGCTCAAGAACAGCTTGATCAATTGACAGTCCTACTTGCAACATGCAATAATAATTTGTTTTGATCTGAGATTGGTGCTTGAAAAACATGTTATACCTTCATTTGTGTGCATGTCTGTTTCTTTTGTGTGTGGGCCTTTTTCTTTGATGCTTTCTTTTTTTATAAATCTACCACCCTTATTGCATCCTATTCTAATTCTCTTCAAGATCTATCCAAACTTAGCCTATTAATGACTGTACCAAAATTTCTTTGAAGTATGAAATGGAAAAAAAGGCTGTAGTTGGACTTGGAAAACAGATGCTAAGAATAAAAGACTTCAATAGTTTGAGCTTGCAGACAAATTGTTTTTGAGATTAGAGAATGGGTTGCAGTTTTTGTATTTCATTTTCATTTTTTGTCTATAATTTATCCATTAAGCTGATCTCCGATATTTCCGAGGGAGCCTTCTAACGGGGATGGACCATGTCGATACACGGTTCAAACCATTACTTCACTTTCTTTTTATTACTCAGCAGCTTTTTGTTGGATCTTTGAATAATTTTTGAGCTATCTTTTTATGCCAGGCTGGATATGGTTACCAGGAGCAACCTTTTCCTGGGTCTGCTCCTATGCCCGGTTTCTTTTCACCAATGGGTCTGCCAGTTCGACAGGGTCAACGCACAGGTGGTCGGCGTGCTGGTGGAGGACACACCCGACACACTCAGCAGCACATGCCACTGATTCAGCCACAGGCAAGAAATCATCTTAGAATGCTTTTATAATAGTTTTCTTTAGCACACAAGTGCCTTCCATGTTCAAATTTGCCACTTTTTAAGTCTTCTGTATCCTTCTCAGATTTTCCAACTGTTCAGACATTTTTACATTCATCAACCTTCTTTCCAACATTTAACTCAAAATTTTACCTATGCAGATGCTTACAAGGGAGGCCATGGATATCGCCACCCTACTAGGCGCAATCCATCTGATGGCCCCTATGCGTGGTTTCGCTGGAGGAATGAGATCAGTGCACAACATTGTTGGAGGTCTGCCAATTCATAATGGTGGAATGCCACCATCTATTCCTGTTGGTGCACTGACTCCATTGCTCGCGAATGCCAGCCCTGAACAGCAAAGAACAGTGGGTTCTTCTTACTTTTGCACTCTCATCTCACACCTAAATGAGCCGCTAACTTGATTATCGCCCTTTTTTTTTATTCAGATACTCGGTGAGAACTTATACCCATTTGTCGACTATCTGGAGCACAACCACGCTGCGAAAGTGACTGGAATGCTTCTGGAGATGGACCAGGTCGAAATCCTACATCTGCTCGAGTCCCCAGAGGTCTTGAAAGCTAAAGTTTCTGAAGCTATGGAAATCCTCAGGAATGTCAGACAACAGCAACAGACTAGTTCGCCTGCCGATCAGTTCGCCGCTGTCACTGAATGAGGGCATTGTTTCTTGAGCTGTTGCTTTCTAATCCTTTAATCAGCCTTATTTTATTGCATGTGATTCATGCTTCGCATTATACATAATGATTTGGTACATTTGGAACTTGAAAACTAGTTTGCTGATTATAAATATTCTGCTCTAAATTTAGCTATTGCTGCTTTAAATTTCTTAAGTTCAGGTTTAAAAAAATAGAAGAGAAAATTCAGGCTCTAAAACCAAATATTTGTGAGAGACTGGGGAGGGTGCAGGGGTCCTTGTAAATATAATTATATATTTTTATTTAGTTTGTTGAATGCAATGAGAGTTCTGTATTTGCAGGGCAGAAAGAAGCTTATAAAAATATATGTACATAATATAAATTTAATAAATGGATAAAAGATAACTTTGATGGTTAAACACTGTTTAATCTGATTATGTGTATGAAAATTTTTAGTTGGTCTTCTCAAACGAGTGACCAAAATTTGTCTTGGAAAACTTCGGACTGCTAATTTTTTACGGCCAATAATTTATTAAATAATTGTACGCATTTAAACTATAATTAATGACAATTCTTCCAAGTAAGCAAAGATTAAGTAAGAATAATAGTAAATCATACACACACACACACTATATATATATATATATATATATATGCGCATTTTACTATCAAATCCACATTCATCAACTATACTGAAAACCATGAAGATACTTATACTTGTTGCAAATGTAACTTGAAAATCACCATAAAACAAGTTATAGATCAATATGAAAAAGAGCTCATACATCAAGCACTTCATTTTCTAACACATAATGTAATGCCATTCACTCCAGTTTCAACACATGAGGCTGCACAAGTATGATTCACTACAAACTGAATTGATATGAATCAGTCCGATCGGTAATCAATCATTTTCTCCTCGAGAAGCCGAAAAATGGCTAATGACATCACAGGAATGACAGACGTAATTTCGACAATAATTCATCACATCTTCGCCTTGTACGGTCATTGTCCCAGGTCAACCTATGAGATATACAGTACACCGCCTATCACCCGGCATTTTGATTAAAAACAGATATATATAGAAAATAAATGCTTCACGAGTTTGCATACCTCAAGTGGTTTTTTCATATGCAAAAGAGCACCAAGATCTGGTTGGGTTTTATTTCCGCTTTCTGGTACTTCAATGGCCTCTTTCCGCCGACCGCTCTTTCTTTCTTTTCTGTCCCTATTTGAAGTCCATTTCGTGTTGCTGATCAAGCACAGAAACCAGAGTTCAAGAACATTTTACTTTGTTGAAATTTTTGGGTACTATCATGTCATTAAAATCATGACAATGTGGTTTTATAGCATTATCATCAGCAACATATTTTATGTAATCCCAAAATGCATATATCAAACAGACTAATGAAGACAAGAGAGTAATTAAAATATGAGATTAATCAATATCGATCAATGCAAGTATATGTTACGGCAACAGAAATGTTATTTAATTGATTGGAATTAGACGATAAGAAATAATCAGGAAAAAGCACCTGATAGTTACTGCAGAAGTCCTTCCAACACCTGAACCACAACAAGCCTTGTACTTCTTCTTTGACCCACAAGAACATTGCTTATTTCTTGATATTTTCTTGAAGAGGAAAAATAAATAAAAATGAGTGTCTATAGCACAGTGACACATAATTAAGCTTGTATCCATCATAAATACCTTATCAACAACTTGAACTTTTTGTTCCTTAACTGATTGAGTGTCACTATCTGATGAATTTTGTGCTGTTGTTACATTTTCAGACGGCACCTCTAGTTGCTCAGAGTTCATAATTTGATTGGCTCCTGGGTAATCTCAAACCTTTAAGCATGAAGGAATATCATTCATCAAAAGGGGACAATAAAATCAATCTCGGTACACGGTATTGCACAAGCCAACTAAATCATGGTATTACAAAAAAATTGGGATACAAATGTAGAATGATAGAAAGAAGAATAATACAAGGTATTAGTACAGGCGATTCTCCACATCTTAAGACTGTATCCATTTCATAAATTTCTCTGCTCAGATGCTGTTTTTAATCATATGCTCAATCAACATTGTGTAACCATCAAAAGTTTTATACCTGATTTGAAGAACATAGTTCTAACAAACTTCATTCACTTAATTAGTGCATAGTAAGAGATTTTACCTGTATTATATCTTGAATATACAAGTTGTATGACAAAAATGTAGAACTTAAAATAAAACGATACACCTGAACTTAGATCATATGTATATTTTTTTGAAGGGCATTCTTGGCAAACATGATCAGAGGCCTAGTATGAGGTACGTGGGTTTGTTAGGAGAAACTAGTCAACATCTAGTTTAAATAATGGATAATGGTACAAATATGGTTGTGAATATGTTTTTATGAAGTTCATCTTTGTGACCAAAAATGTCATGAGATAGAAAATTACCATTAGAAATATTATTTTCAGAGGAAATGTCTTCGTCACCATTCTCACTTTCTTTCATTTCTCGTTCTGCTATCAAATACTCAATTGCAGCATCAACATCCCCACCTACTTCTTGTAAAACCTGTGATACAATTAAATGCGTTGGATGGAAGAAAATAACATAAACCTTTTTGCAAGAATACCCTCTTACCCTGCTCAGCTTTATCAAAAATTTTCACATCCTGTACCGCCATTACCATCTTGACAGATCCAATGTCCGAGACAAATTTATGACTTGCACCTTTTGGCGGGCATGTTGCCACTTTCTTGTTATGGCTGGGGACAGAAATATCAGTATCCGCCTATCATAAGGATCATAGTAGAACAGATCAAATCCTATTTACAGCTAGGATTTTACACTAAGTTATATAATGGAAACTTTCTTTTAATGCAATTTTAAAAGCATAATGATTGATGTATAAATAGAAACCTCAATGATGATCTGTCTAGCTGGTCCTTCACAAGAATCTTCACGTAGCCGGACACTATTATAGTGCTCACCATCATGATAAGATCTGTACATAATATAATGACTCAAAACACATAATGACAGACTATCAAGCATTTCGAACAATGAACTCTCAGCATTCGTTAAGCCGCTTTATTGGAAATTGTATTAGGAAAAACTAATTATAAAGTATCACAAAGTCAGTATGAGAAAAACTAATTATAAAAGAAATGAGTAGAACAGACCCTTTAGCTAATAGAATTGCCTAAATTTCAAGTTTGACTTCCCTAAAGTGTTGTAACAACCGACATTTTCCTTATGAACAATGAAGACTTACAAATGAATCATTCTCGCTTCTGACCTTGAAAATTCCTGTATGTACTATCGGGGGACATAGCCTGCATGGAAAATACTTTCAGTTTTTATAAGGTTCTCAAAGTTAGTCCATTTTGTCTATGGGTACAAGTCAATCACAAGTGAGTTTAAGGTGGAACTGGCGGTTTAGTGGATCAAGTTATGCAAAATGCAAGAGGGATTGAGAAAAAGATGATATCCAATTTCATGCCACATGTCCTTGAATTGCAAATATATAAGTTATGGCAAATGAATGTGAGAAGAGTTGCACAATTTCAAGCATCAAGAAAATCACAGCATGGTACCTCACTAACACTCATTGTACACTCTCAAAACTAGAGAATGCGTTTGCTACAAAATTGGATGAATTTATGTGATGAACTTCAGTTATTATTGTTTGTATATTAAGCTAAAATCACCTCAATTAACAGTTTCGTGCACAATCATACCAGTTAAAAACTTAATTCCATCTTAGCGCTAAAAACTGGACTGTGGCTAGCACTTAAATCATCTTAGCAGTTGAATTCATATGCTGTTTAAAACAATTTTAGAATTATAAATTCGATAAAAGCATATTAGAAAGATAAACTTACTCTATGAATGCAGATATTCACTCTGGTAACAAGACATGCTGCTTGCAACTCCATATGTCCTGCCCATGTACCATCCTTTTCCATGGACTGACAGTATTCATCAAAGGGGACATCATCCTCGATGAATGGTTCAAACTCCTCACGATGATTCTGTATGGTACAGTCAGTGACAGCAAATTATCAGCTTACTTGATCATATCAAGAATAAATGAAAGGATGAACATGCACCCGAAAAAATTCTAGATGTGGAGAGCTTGCAACAAAAATCATATTGATGCTCAACTTGAAGATAACCATACCAATATATATTGCACCACCATATGACGATATTTTTGTATGTTCCTCTTCATTTTCCTTCAAGCTGATCAGCTAGAGCTCTGCAAAAGATAAAACAAAAGAATCATAATCAAGATTGATTCAAATAAAATAAACATAGGCATGAAAAAAAAATTCTCTTTTACTTACAAACCTGAAGAAACAATTGCCATCTGCTGTGATTTGAACAATTTTTAAACCTAACGCGTCTAGTTGAGACCGGAAGTGTGATAAATCAGCTTCCTTTCCTTGCTTCTTTACCTAAACAGCAATGGAATCTTTAATTGAGGATCGAACACTAAGTGGACAGTATTCTCATACTGTATATTTAATTAAAACATTATGGGAAGGCTCTAATAAACAATGGAACCCAAGAACTTAACAAGAAAAAGATGGGATCAGGACTGGCTTTTCACAAACTAAACACAAGCACGCCAGATATTTGAACATATGTTTAAGATCCATATGGATGGCATCATCTGGGAGTTGCATCTTGGATTAAACAAGATATCAGTTTGCTTCAAAGTGTCATGGTAGACGAGTGTCATGGTAGACAAAAGCTGGATAGAAGCAAAATAAACTTACAAATTTCAAACAACCACACATGAAGTTGGGAGCCCTCCAACATTTTTCTTCATTCACTTGTGGATGCTAATAATCAGTCCTCAAGTTACAAATAAGAAGCCAAAAAAGGCACTAACATTAACCAACATGATATGTTAATTTTTCCAGCCTAAATCCATCTACTTAACAAGCCTCAATTGATCTCCCAAGGATGTGCTCGTGTTGAAAGAAAAATCTAGCTACTAATCAATCTTCATGTTTTCGTTTCCAAAATCTCATCTTTTTGAAAAGAAAAACAAAATAAATACTACAAATCTAACCAAACACAAGACAACAACTGTCCCTCTCAATTCCTTCTCTTATCTTCACTCCTACATCTTCCCTCAGACACTCAAATAAAAAAAAACCTAATTTTTTTCTCAATCCAAAGACACAATTCTCCCAATCCAAAGATAGTTCATTGAAATTAACACAATCAATCACAAAAACAGAAATCAAATCAAAACAGCAGCTCAATCTCATCAGAGAGAGAGAGAGAGAGAGAGAGAGAGAGATGAAGGCTTACAGCGGCATGGGATTGCTTCCTCTTTGGGCTGGGGCTTCTGTAAGCTTAGCCTGAACCATGGCTTGCTTCTTGAGCTTTCAAGTTATCAAGACATGCAAACGGAAAACACTGTGATCAATTCTTGGCTTTGTATCACATCTAATTTCTTTTCTAAATATATAATCCACTATTAAAAATTATTATTTTTATTTTTTATTATATATATATATATATATAATATAATATAATATATAATATAGTGTGTGAGAAAAAGAAAGAGGGAGAGAGAAGCATAGATTGGTCCTTTAATAAAAATCTATTTTAAATTATTTTGCAGATAATTTTTTCTCCGAGGCCACCAAATTATGAATTAGTTTAACTAATCAAAAATTAGAATTTTTCTAGTTTTGTGATAATTTTTATTTATATTATTTTTAAAAATAATCTATGTTTAAAAACGGATATTTATTATAAATAAATAAAGTTTAGGGTGTATGCAATCTAATATCTATCTATATATATTAAAGCAGAAGACAAAAGTATGGCGTGTCAAGCTCTCATAAAAACTTAAATAAAATATTTCAAATAGATTATCATGATAATGGAACTTATCCTTTTTATTTATCCTATATCACATATCAAATTCTAAAATTAATAATAATAAATATCCTATTTTATCTAAATTTAAATATTAGAGATTTATTCAAAAATCTTTCGTGGAAAGACAAGCAAGCTCGGGGATGTTGTGCTTGAGATCTAGAGTATGCTTTTACTTATATATATTTGTTGAAAAATATTTATATGCATAATTATAGTCTCATAATCATATTTATTATGTCAAGAAATTTTTTTTATATATTAGTATATATTCTTATTTGCTTATACTATTGTATATAAGTTTTGTTGTGTATTTTTCTTCTTTTTTTTTATAGGAAAAAACAAGCTTGCGTGTACTTTGTTGGATAATTTTGTAGATGAGATTAATGGTTGTTTAGAAGCCGAAGAATTAGAACCTCTTATTTGAAAAATAAGGTTTGTGTAAAGCAAATTAGTTTTGGTTATTAAATAATAATTTTTCATATCTAACATTTTTATAATTGATTTTATTCCAACAAATAATATTTCAGGACTATGTTGACATTGTTGGTATGAAGGTAATTTTTATGATATCACCTTATTTTTATGATAATTTTGTATTAAATTTATGACTTAATAAAAATTTGATTGATGTGCATAATTGTATCTCGATAATGAGACAAAAATCGTTATAAAGCAATCAACAAGATGAAAAATTGAAAGCGGGGAAAAAACTAATTTGTAATAAATAATTTTTAGCAATGGAGTCTCCTATAAAATGACTTTATTTGTGTTTTATGCCATTTCAATTTGTTAAATTTATGATTATCATTTATTTTTAATGAAGGCAATATAGTTTATTTATATCATTTGTTATGAATATTAATATTACCATGCACCATTGATATGCATATCAATG